>NW_027314755.1:2760000-2992500 GCF_023375885.2 Dermacentor andersoni
CACCGAACTGAACAATGAACTTCGTTGCGAAACGCCCAATCAACCACCCAGAAATCCGCCCAAAGCACCAAATGAGCCACCCGTGGAAGTGTCACAAAATGTCCGTGGACCCGTAAAGGCTGGTGTCGACGAGCCGCGCCGAGGTTTCCGGAAGATGCGGGAAGACAGATGATCGCAGTAAAGCATGGCTGACCTCGGAACCAGCGAATCGAGAAGCACGGCCCTCAGTGAATAAATGAACAGCTGTAGTTGAGAGGCACTGTGCTGGCCACTTGTTTCTACTTTCGGATGCGTATGCAGTACTAGCAAAACGCCGTAACTACAACTATACTAGCCCCCTGTTTTAAGAAAATGGCGTCCTGTACTGGAAGGAACCTTACACCTAGGCCAACCTCTTTGAAGTCTCCTTTATACGCAAGGTACGAAATAGAGCTTCAGGCATGCCGAAATGAGATACACTGGGGATGTTACGTGCATAGGTAAGGCGAATCACGTATTACAATCACGTATTACCTCGAGAAATCTACAAGGGTATGGGCATAGTTTCTAATGGGATAGCATTAGAAGGGAACATCTTTATTCCTCTTACCTTCGCGATCAACAGCAACCTCTACTGCGAAGACCGAGCCACCAAGTGTTCGAGACTAGGCTTCTGCTCATAAAGCCACTGGAAACGTGGATCCAACTTGGGTCCTGGCCTAAGCAGTGGAAGGAACGCTAGAGTATAAAGAGGTGGCTCCACCATAGGCGGGCGGCAAGAAACTTGAAAGAAATGATCTTTGAAAAAAGAAAGCTCGCAGCGACACTAATCCCCATGCAATGAGAAAAGTACCCTTAAAGCGACCTTAAATTTAGGCTTAACAACTTATAGCGCAGATGGTAACCGTAGCTATTTCCCCTGTGTTGTCCTTGGTGTCAGTATTTGTGGGTTTTTTATTGTATCACAAATGAGAATAAGGCCACGCGACTAAACCCCTTTCTTCTCGCTTATTACATAACGAGGGGCTCGAATCCGGCAACATTGTTGCCTTGTTATAGCATGCGTGGGCTTATTTACCAGTTGCCTCCCACCCCCCCGAAAAAAAAGATCACGTTTTCGTGACAGCTCAGAAAGTATGTTCCCCAACCGCCGCCGTCGTTTATAAGGGGTGGCGCTGACTAACACTCCCAGGGTTCTACTAGGAATAATATATACCCAAGAAAGTAGATCGGGAAATAGCGCCGCGGTAGCTCAATTGGTGGAGCATCGCACGCGTAATGCGAAGGTTGTGGGGTCGTTCCCCCACCTACGGCAAGTTGCTTTTCATCCACTTCCATTTTCCAATAACTTGTCCTTTCTTGATTTCATTTATTAGGCGCAAGTTTTTTCCCCTATGTTTTCTTTGGTGTCAGGGTTTGTTGGCTTCTTATGATATGACTAATAAGAAACGGGCCCTTCGGTTAACCCCCTTTCTTCTAGTTTGTTACATAACGAGGGTCGCGAATCCAGCATCATTGATGCTTTCAGGTAGCATGTGTGGGTTTATTGACCGGTTGCCTTCACCGAAAAAGATCACGTTCTCGTGAGGCCTGCGGCACAAAGGATGTTCCACATCCGCCGCAATGGTTTGTGAGTGGTGACGCTGGCTAACACTCCCAGGGTTCTACTAAGAAACATAAATACCCAAGAAAGTGGATGGGAAAACGGCGCCGCGGTAGCTCAGTTGGTTGAGCATCGCACGCGAAATGCGAAGGTTGTGGGAGCGTTCGCCCCCTGCGGCAAGTTGTTTTTTCATCCACTTTCATTTTCCATTCATCTATCGTTCGTTTATTTCATTTATTAGGCACAAGTAATTTCCCCTATGTTGTCATTGGCGTCAGTGATTGTTGACTTCTTATGACATGAACCGTGGCTAAGCGGCTTTAGGCGACGCTTCTTGCTCTCAGTGACTGCGCTTGCTTTCAGTCACCTCCAATATAGCCATGGAAACTGTGCCATGAGTACACACATAAGTGTTGTATACGTATACGTTTGCCTGGCAGGTTGTTGGCAGCGCTGGACGTTGCGCGAGAAATGCTCCCAGGCGAGCCACGAGAACAGTTCTGCTCATTAAAACGTGCAAGTAAGTTCGAGTAGATGCGGTCCGCAATCGTGAAAGAACCTATTCCATGATGACTGACCACGGGAATAGGTTGGCAATGAACCACTATGGCGAAACAACGTATTGTCAACATCAACTCGAGTTCCTTCAAAGGCGTGTAGTGGAGTGAGACTCTGCTTTCACGCTTGTCTAAGACCGCGCAGCTGGACGGTGCCCGCCGACGGTGATAATTGATGTCTCGCTCCGCCGCCCACCCAGTGGCGCGTACTCAGTGACCCACGTTGGCGAGAGACATGTGAAGACTGGCACATACCGACCGTAATAATGACACAGCTCACTAAATCTTTGTCGTAAAAGGAATTGATTGAAAAGCCGCAGAAACCGCTTGCATTTATTGAGCAACCTGCTAATGCGTCGGGTTGTAGTCCTTGAGAAACCCTTCTTACTTGCACTGATTTCCGCTGAGCTTCAGCTAAATTTGTTGAATATTTTTCGTCCTTGTAGAGCGGCAATATCCTAACGGAGCAGAGCTACTTAGTCAAGTCAGCCTCAAAGACGTTCGGTGAAGAGCGGCACACGCCTACTGCCACATACGCAGAGACCCAAAGTGCAACCAAAGAGGTTCATTAAATAGCAACAGGGTCCAAGTGACGCGGAGCCAATTCGTCAACTTGGGCTTAAGGAGTTCCTAAATAGATACACTTAGCCATTCACGCGTCTACAGTGACTCGCGGTAAAGCGGTTCTTTGCAGTGTGGCAAGAATGTCCACTTTGCGACATATGCACTGACCCCAGTTGGTCCAATTGTTGATTTCGAACCCTGTCACCTCAGAGTCTCAAGCATTACTCTTTCGATTACTGAGTGGCCAGTAAGCCATTTAGGCGTGAAAATGGTTAGATAAAAACATACAAACAGACAGATAGGCCCGAAAAAGTGCGCGAAGTCATCACAGAATGTGAACGCATTAAAAATCTACCAATGTGTGCCGAAGGTTTAATGTAGCGAAACTTCTGAAGTAGTAGTTATATATCAGCTGCAGTGATAACTATGAAATTTCCGCTGCCTAGACTATATGCAATACATTTTCCCCTCTACTGGCCCATTTTGCTGCGGCAGGCGCTTGCAATGGGAAGCTGTGAGCATAAATGGCTGACGTCGATTGTATGGCGGCGAGGCCGTGACGAAGAAAAAACGACGTCAGAGTACTGACTGCTCGTTCAGACTATTGACTGCTCGTTCTGGTTTAAAAGATTCCTTTGTAATAGTTATTATTACAATTAAATTATGGGGTTGAATGTGTCAAAACCTCTTTCTGCTTATGAGACATGCTGTAGCGGAGGACTCCGGAAATATCGACCACCTGGGGTTCTTTAACGTGTACCTAGATCTAAGTACACGGGCATTTTCGCATTTCACCCCCATGTAGGAAAGCCTTGTTGTATCACGGTTTTATTGATTCTACAGTGTGAACAGAAAACAAAAAAAAAACTTGTTATGGAGAACTTTGATAGCGAAGGAATGATTGTAGGAAAAATAAGTAAGCTAACTGC
The DNA here is from genome assembly GCF_023375885.2 of Dermacentor andersoni. Taxonomy (NCBI): domain Eukaryota; kingdom Metazoa; phylum Arthropoda; class Arachnida; order Ixodida; family Ixodidae; genus Dermacentor; species Dermacentor andersoni. The sequence continues at coordinate 2,763,633 of NW_027314755.1, forward strand.
ACATTTTTGAGTTACTTAGGTGCTGTTGACTTCCAGTAAAAATGCTTGCCTACATTTTCACGACAGCCTTTAGCCGCAATGTGCTCTCGAGCGCAGCTTCTTTCTTTGAAATATTTGTCATTGCATGGATATCGCGATTGCTCAGATGCATTCGAGGTTCTCTTTGGTTGTTTCGCTGATGTTGCCTGCTAGAAGATTTATTAGTGGTTGTCTTATTCTGAGGGAACCTTCGTCAGTTTCAAAGAGCAATTTCTTTATCTTCATTTAAGCCATTTCTATTGATTTGTACTTCCTTAGTTACAGCTTTAAAATTTGTTTAACATTTAGTGCGAAACGGATTAGCTAGAGCAACGAGATGGAAAATACGGCAAAATTTTTAGGTATACTGATAATAAACTCTTACAATGACGGACTTTTATTCAAAACGCTAAATAAGAACTGCCGTTGAGAAACCGTAAATAAATGCGCGAAATGCAGTTAGATTTATATATAACTGTTATTCCTTTATAGTTCTTCAAGTGAGCTTATAAACGCTGATAACAAACCATCGTCCTTAGTGTATCGCAGCAAATTACCTACAATAAAATTCGGTTAAGTCAACTTAAATCTTCTCAATTAAGTTTGCTTAATCGTGTTTAAGTTTATAAACGTAAAGAAACCATTGACTTGCACACATCGTCGACGGGACCTGTAAGACACCATCATCCTTCAGGTTAACATTTTTTTTTGCACCTATACTTCCTTCTAACACTTAGTTTCCCGCCAAAAATTTCCCACTGAAACTGATGGCCTGTTGGTGTATTTATTGCAAGTCACATACTTCGCTCTATTGAAGAATTTTCGATCACTTAACAATTACTTTTCTATTTTGCAGGTTTCTCCCTATTGTTTTTTACGTGAAATATACTTTCATTCTTATCTTGTTGTGTAACGCACGTAAGTGCTTAAGAGCTCTTTGATTTCGTACTCTGTTTTACTGCGTCAGTGATTGCTATACCAAATACCTGATAGCATACAAACACCTTTCACTGCGCAGAATAGTTTGCTGTTAATTTTTGTGAACACTGTAATTGACTACTGCTTGGATCAGGCTTGTCATGCAGTACGGATAAAAGCATTTTTTTAATGAAGCCTTTGTTTCACAAGGAAGGCGTCTGCATTGACACGCATTTCCTTGCCGCCTTACGATACTCTGCTATGCGCAAGAGAGAAAAAGAGAATAGAAAATCCTGTGAGGTGGGTAATAATGCGGTTTAGTTTGTTACTCTACACTGGTTAGTAGGGGATGCAGATTCAAGCGAGTGATAATGCAGGCAACATGCTCTTCTTGGGAATGAGGAACGATAGTGTTGCTATGATTATGTTGTTATAAAGGGAATTGTTAAAAAAAGCGATGTGGTTATCGAGGCTGTGTACTTTGCTACGCTACAATAACTGTGCCTACCATGAAGCCAGGACTAACCGTATCCTGCTGACGATTACAACTGAATCCCTGAGCAACAACATGCGTGGTTGCTAGATGTAAACCTTAGTGACGACCAAGTAAGAAGGAAGTACGGTGCGCGATCCCAAATGACCTGTTGCCCTACTCATCAAGTTACCCGGACAAAAGAATGGAAAGCACCCACCATTTGTCAGTTGACCTCGCTGACTGAGTAACGTGTACAACATGAAGCTGGCAAATATAGCGGAAGCTGGCGAACCCGAATGCGTGCTTTGCAAATGCGCGCTTTCGTAGGACACGAAAGAGACGAGTAGTGGACAGTCGGTGAGTGCGCGAAAACGATAACTGCGGCGTATACTTCTGTTCACGTCTCTCAAAACGTAAGAAAAAGCTGCAAGAATAACGCAAAAAAGATGCCTTTTTTGTCAGAGAGCAAAGCATTGAACGCAATAACGAGGTTTAGCTTTCCGCTGAAGGTGTCTGAAAAAGCTGCCATTACGAAGACTACCGCCAACGATGTTGCAGACGTTGCATAGCAGTGGTGTAAGATGAGAGTCAAGGAAAAATAACGGCATTAGTGAGAGCCAAAAAAAAAGTTTAGGTCGGTTTAGGTTCATGTTTACTGGCTGTGCTCAGGAGACTAATTTACGCACCATGACCTGGTTTTCGCTGAGCTGCTCAGGAAAACTTTAACCCTCTGGGCCCTGGTGGTGTCAATTGACGCCATTATTGAATATGTCCCGCGCAATAATGAAACTATGTTACTACAAAAAATTAAGCCTTTATTGTGCAGCCAGCCTAGCGTTGAGGCAATCTGGAGCTGTTCTTATTTATTTTATTTATTTATTTATTTGAACATACTGCTAGCCTCACATTTGAGGCTTTTGCCGGAACGGGGCAGGACACATATTCAAGAGAACACAGTTCAAGTAGGCGCGGACGTAGGTAAGTTTAGGTGAACAAGGCAGTACATATGCACTCTATATTAATTATAGAAATGCTATAAGAGGAGGGGGGTAGTAAACGCCATGTTGGAAGGTTTAACCCACAAAAAAAGAACCAAGAAGGAAAATGTAAATATGTTGGATGTTCAATGCAAATGTTTAGGTCAAATGGTGCAAGACAGCCACTGTTCTGCGGAAAAGATAAAATCAGAAGATCAATAGTACTGGTGTTTTTCCAACGAGTCTCAAACGAGGAAAAGTAACTCCAGTATTTAAACAAGGTGATCGACGTATCTTTACTAATTATCGCCCTATAACGATGTTCCGACTTTCTAGTAAAGCAATTGAGAAGCTCCTTGTTAATCGGCTAACGAACTAACTAACAAAATTTAACCTTTTGGCACCTAAGCAGTTTGGTTTTCGTGCTAACCTATCAACCGAATTAGCACTGATAAAACTGAATGACAGCATAAAGCAGTTTATCGACAGTGGACTCTGCGTAGGGGTCGTATATGTTGATTTACTTAATGCTTTTGACACTATTAGCACAGTCACCTTACTTACTGCATTTCATCATGAGGCAACACACATCCCGCACACTTAACATCCCTCAGTCACCCTCAGAACTGGGTGGTCAGAAAAATTTCCCACAGTTCATACATCGCATGAGCAACGTTAATATTTCGCACTCTTGAAATTCTACCCTTAACGTGGACATTTCAACTCAAACTAAGTCTCATATTGTATAGAAGTATAAACAGTGACATTCCAACTGATTTACTTCCCCCAACGCTACTTTTCAATACAAATAACACGCGGTTTTCTTAAAATAATAATCTCTTGCTTCCCAAATTGAACACTAACTACGGTAAAATGACAGCCTTCCTTTCTGCAATAGCATTTTGGAATTCACTGCCATCAAATATTAACTCATGCTCTTCACTACACTGTTTCCGGCGGCTTCTAAAACTGTTCCTACTAACAGCATACCTAACCTGATTTTTAGACAAGTGCATATATGCTTTTATGTGCATGCATATGTTTGTGTGTATATATGTGTGCGTTTATATATATGTGTGTATCTGTGTATGTATGTATGCGTGCATGTATACATTCATTACTGTGTAGCCATGTTTTATTGTTTTTCTAGTTTTATGTTCATAGATTATTAGTCATTTGTAAATTAGTTTTGTCGCACTGTTGGATTGCGCACTCTTCTTACATAATTATTATACTCCTTTTCAATTACTGTAATGTTCGTACCTTCATGTGTATTTCAAGATAGAATTATTCTTGATAATTTGTGCGTAATCTTCAACTACCAGATCATTCATTAATTACGTGTAATATGTTGGTTGTATTTTCTCGCTGTTCTCACCTTCGTTGCAAACCTATATTATATATTTTATACACGTTGTAACAGGAGGTCCCCCTGACAGTGTTTACTGTGGGACCTGCTTCTTTATTACATTTTCTTTGTAATTGTTTTGTCTAATAATAATAATAAAAATTGATTGATTGATTAACAATCTTCGTTTCGATTGACGTCGTCTGTGCAAAAAAACTTGGTCATCTGGCTTCATAATTTTATTGCAAAATAAAGATATGTTCCATAGCAACTCAATACAAAAAATAGGCGATGTGCTTTTCGCGGCTCACAAAATAGCCTGTTTAGCAGGGTACGAATTTGACGACACCAGGGGTGCTATGCAGGATGCGCTGAGTTTCTCGTTCACCCGAGTTTTACCCGAGTTTGCCCGACGGCAGTCAGTGAACGGAGATAGCGCAGAACGCGAAAAAGCTACAGGCAAAAAAATATGTAGACAAAAAGCCGCGTATGACAACGTGAGCGCACCCTGCGCGGCACGCTGCTTCCACGTTTCAAGCGCAGAAGGCTGCACAACGAAACGCGCCAGCGCCGCGTATTGTTATCAGCGGATTATCGCAACTTAGCAATACCGTGACTGTCCCGCTGTCTGTCTGCACACTTGCCGTGAACCGCTTGCCACGCCTTTCCCGGGCGCGTCTAGGGCGTGCCTCATCTTTCGTGCACTATCATTCTTTCCTCCTTCGAATGCGAACAGGGTTCATGCGGCGCATTCTTGCACCCACCCTTTCGCTCAAACGAATACGTTAAAGTACAACAAATAAAATAACGAACATTTTTATTGCTTTAAGTATCTGTTTTTTTGTGTTCAGTGCTAGAAATTTGGGATGACAAACGGAGATCGAGCAAATTATTAAATTTTGCACTTCTTGCCGCGAGTGGCGACAGTGAGGCGAAAGCTTAGAAGCAGATACATTGAAGAGGGTCACACACACGAGGGCGTTCATACAGTGATAAGTTGCCCAGGGGCGCTGCAGTACCATTCTCAATAAAGTCAGTCATGATCCATGGAGGGTCATGGCCACTCTTTCTCTATTAGGGGAATAGAAACGCAGCGCCGCGGTACGGCTGTTCATCGCAGGCGCTTCACTAGGCTATTAAGGCCCCCGCTTTAGCAACTAAAAACGACACAACGGCTGTCGTTGCAAAATGGCGCTATGTTATTTTAGAGTCCGTAGTGACGCAGTTCAGTGAAAATGTATCAGTTTATCTTTGTGCGCGAAGCCTCTGCGATACATTGCGAAAAGTGCATGTTTCCCAGCGACACAATTCATCGCTTGTCATCGCTTGCCCAGTGAAGGTGCCTCTGAGCGCATGTACGCAGTATATGAGTGTGTTGTGCAGTCGAAGGTGCTTGCGGATTACCTCTGCTGGAGCCAGCAGCGATCGCAGATGGATATCGTAACGACACCGCAGCAATCGCATTTGGCAGGTGAGGGCTCTTGTGTGCAGTTATGAAATCAGACTTCGAACGGAGAGAGGTGTTGGAACTGTTGAGTGCGCAGTGCTTGTGATGAAGAAATGCCATTGCACTGGGTCTAGAAGACGAGCGATTCTCGGACGCTGATCGTGTTTACGACGCTGTGGCTCCGTTTCATCACCGATGACAGAGCAGCCATCTCATACGACTGCTGCGATACGCACTCCTCAGCATCGTCGTCCCCCTCGGCGCATCGACGCCTTGCAAGCAGCTACAGTGACGTGCCGACAATTTACTGTGCGCTACGCGCCACAATGCAGGCAATGAAACCGTGTTGTGGGGCCATCTGAGCCCGAGAAGATGTATGCATAAGCCAGCGACAGTCAACGCTTTGTTTTTGATAGTGGTGCTCAGTACATCACCGATGACAGTGCGTTGTGCGTGCTTTATGTCGGCGGTCAAGATTGTTGATGCCTCTCAGCTCGACAACGCGTCGCTGTTGCCGGAAGATAAGTTGGGCGTGGCCCAACTGTAGTGGGTGCGCGCACAAGAGTTACATGCCTCGCGTGGGGCGTGACCTCTGGTTTTGATTGACAGGCGAACTCGTGCTAAACTCGTACATCGCGAAACCCCCTCCGAGTTCAACTCGGGAACATGGCGGCGGCAGCAGCAGCCTGTGTCAATGCATCCAGCGGCAGCAAGCGTCAGTATGACCGTCCGGACCCGTTCACCTACATGACCGACGGAAAGTTTCAGCGTCATTTTCGCCTGTCGAAGACATCAGTGCGCTTGCTGTGCGACGTGCTAGGCGAAGGCTCTCGTCTGCGGAGACAGCGTGGCGGGCTTCATTCGCTCACCGTCGTAGAGCAAGTCCTCTGTGCCCTCTCCCCCGTATTCTTAAACACGCCTTCACTTGAAGCTTCTCCTCGACTCAGCCAAGTCGAGGCGACGGGGCTTCCTTCACTCAAGGCGCCGTTGCGTTTCATGAACACTACTTCACCTTTCCTCGGCCAAGGAACGCCTTAAAAATGCGCCCTCGACTCAAGTGAAGTGTATCGACCGAGAAAAGCGTCTGATATCGAGACTACTCTTGAATGTGCTTATTAAAAGCCCATTATTTAAGACAAATATGTGTTTCAGTTCATTCGTCTTCCTAATCAAACAACTACACGGCGCAATGCACAACTTTAGCTCGGCAACGCTGCCACTGTGAGCGTTCGACTGATAGAGCAAGCGGGAGCTGTGTTTGAGGTCTGGCAACAATCGCATCCCAACAGCTGAGAGCATGGCGCACGGCTGAGAACCAAGATAATTTGCGCCGGCATTTGTCCGCTGCTCTTTGTTTCCTAGTGTTTCATTGGTGACTGACGCTGCGGTTGTTAATCGAGGTTATGATGGGTGATTTTGTCTTTGTGCGTATGGTGACTGAGCCTGAATTACTTCTGAGGCCACAGATGGAACGGACGATGGGCAGCTTTGTTTACCTTCAAGACCGAGTGGTGCTGTGAGCTTGCTGAAAGCAACAACAGGACAGAAAATATGGGTGAGTGAGCCATTTTTTCATGGAAGCACAGTATGTCAATGCGGTTTTCTTGAGGTTGCCACTGCGCTGTCGATAAGCCGTTTCCGATGTACACAAGCATGATTGACTCCAGTTGTTCATGCTGCGGGCATTAATTAGTACCTGAAACATATTCGAGGCAGCATAAGCTTGTGCAAAACATATATATTTTTTTTTGCTAATGGGAACTTGTGGAAAATTCGGCACGACAATCTGTTGTTGGTTTCGCTTTTTTAAACGAAAATGTAGAAGGTACTGATCGGCGCCTTGATCCAACGATCATTCCAGTATCGCGTATGAAATATTTCGGTAGAGGAGAAGCAGTTATAGTATACATGTGGTAGAATGCGTATGTGGTTGAGTGCGTAGCTCCGGCAGGTTGAAAAAAAAAACAAGCGTCTTTTGAGTCCTGTACTTTGTTTTAGAAGCCGTGGTGGTCAGTCGGCTTGCTCAACTTGTAGCACATATGGTCAACGAACCAACACTGGTGCCTGCATTTCCTGTGCTTCCTCACTTCACATATGCGCTACGCTATGTTTTAATCTTCCGAAAATTCACTTGTCAATACTCCATCAGCGCCATTTGTTTTTTCGTCTTAACTTTTTCAGTGTGCTGTGTGGTAGCAGCTGATGCACGTTCCATGAACTGTGCTTTCAAGTTCACGCAATGCCGACATATTTTTAGTTGTGCTACGTCTTTTCATTTCCGTTGCTTAGGTATACTGAATTTACTTAGCGCGCGAGCGCCCTGTCTACATAAAGGTATTGGCATTCCGGTGCAGGATGTGGGCCTTGGAAGGACCAGCTGATGAAAAAATCAACGCCTGTGCTGCACAGTAAGGCCTCTGGCAGACCGGAAAGCATCGATAGATATGGTGCCTGCCTGTTGGAATTGCACCAGCTCGCTTCCCTGAAAGAAGCTAGGTGCTGAAGAAGTACTTGACTAACCTACCCGGTAATTAGTCTATGCTTATTTTCATAAACTTTGTAAAAATATTCATGTTACGTGTCCCCACATTCACAATATGCCGAAATGGACACCGTGTTATTTAGAACCACAAACATGAAACAGCCATGTCATAATGAAATTAAATTAGTTTTTTATTCCCCTTCAGCTGTCATATAATATTTGTTTTAAATAGCATGAATATGCTGGGCGAAGTCATCAGTTGCCCGTGGTGCGTTGCAGCTGCGACAGGATTTTTTGCTGCCCACAATTTGTGAAGCAACACTTTCGTAGCATTTGTAGCCAGCACTTCAGTATTTTGTGGCATGCTGAAGCTACTTTAGCATGAGCAAGTGTAGATTGAAAATATGCCATAGTATTGATGGTTGATCTCAGCTTCCATGAAATAAAGGTAGTAATGCGCTCTATACTGTATTTTTCAGCATTGTCATTGTGACAGTCTGCATCACCATTTGGCCTATTTTGGTATCCCACAAGACACGCTGCTGCCCTGGGTGTTGTACCTCGGCCAATTGCTGAAGTTCTGCAAGCCCCATTGAAGCCAACACTCATCCGCATCCAATGGAAGAAACTCATTGTTCGGGCCGTCATAATTTATCTTAAGCTGAAGCTAGAAGCAAGGTAGAAACAGCATATATTCTACAACAATTTACCACTGCATGCCGTCGGGTGGCTACACCCGACAGGCTACTGTCTTCAACAGAGATGGTGTTTTATTCTAGAATATATTTGTCAGCAGTACTACTCCTTCTGTTTATATCCTTGGAAACAAACAAGCGAGGACACCAAAGACAACATAGGAGAAATTACTTGTACTTACTAATTTAATAAAAGAAATGACAAATTAATGGGAATGAAAGTGGATGAGAAAACAACTTGCCATAGGCGTGCGATGCTCTAACCAACTGAGCTACCGCGGCGCCGTTTTCCCATCCACTTTCTTGTATATTTATATTTTACTACTAGAACTATATACTACTACTAGAACTAGATCATTCCCCACCTGCGGCAAGTTGTTTTTTCCTCCACTTTCATTGCTCTTAATTTATAATTTCTTTCATTCAATTAGTAAGTACAAGTAATCTTCCCTATGTTGTATTTGGTGACTGCTTGTTGGCTTCTCATGATATGATTATTAAAAATCGCGCCCCTCGGTTAACCCCCTTTCTTAATTCTCCTTCATTACTGCTTCTGTTTGTAGGATAAGAGTTCACGCTGTATTGCATACTATCAAAGTACAAAAAGGCGAGAATAATGTTAATTTATTGTTTTAGAAAAAGATTGGCACTTGAATTGACCAGAAATTATTAAGGGGTACGTACTGTCTTAATATATATGACTGAATAAACGACATCTGGATGAAAAATACAATGACTTCAGCTACAACGTGTCTATGAAGGCAAATCCATGCAAATAATAATTAATTATGGGGTTTTACGTGCCAAAACCACTTTCTGATTATGAGGCACGCCGTAGTGGAGGACTCCGGAAATTTCGACCACCTGGGGTTCTTTAACGTGCACCTAAATCTAAGTACACGGGTGTTTTCACATTTCACCCCCATCGAAATGCGGCCGCCGTGGCCGGGATTCGATCCCGCGACCTCGTGCTCAGCAGCCCAACACCATAGCCACTGAGCAACCACGGCGGGTGCAAATCCATGCAGTCAAACTGCGTTTAGTGGTAATGTTTGAGCTGGTAGGATATCAGAAAAGTGATAGATGTCTTAAGCAGAATATTTCGACGGCTATTATAGTGCAGCAGGACATTAACTGGACCTCTCCTCCACTTGCACACCAATGCATACGCAGAACACACAGCACAATTGGAAAGGCAGTTGCTCTTCGTGCGTTTGTTGGCAACCTGGTTCCTGCATAAGAGAAGGGGTTGGTAATAAACATACAATGACGTCAAAAAAGGTCCATGAAAACTAGCTGAGGTACTGTATTCGTTGTCTTTAGTTTACATTTCGTAATACTACATTCGTTTAAGAATTTTGTCTTCTAGAGCGCGATATTTTTTAACATTAATTAGCTCATACTGTTTTTATTTATTTTTATTTGCAAAAATCATTTTTCAGCTGGTCTACCGCTTGCGCAGCAAGACCGACATACAGCGATCTAACACTTAAATAATGAACTCTATAGAGAGCTGGGATGTTCGCAAGAAAGGTGTGCGAGATATATCTGCTACCACTTGGTAGCACTGTCTGTATTTGGAGCTGTCACTACACTGCTACACCTTTATTTATCGGAATAAAAAATAATGTCATGTACAAAAATTCTACTCTGTTGTATTGCTATTCTGTCTCTTTTATTCGAACAAAACATTACATTAACCTGTGTATACGTGCAGGTATAATTCTGAATGCCATTTCATGGTTGGTGACTTCCTCGTTGAGCTCGGATCTACATAGGGATGACAAGCTAATTAAACTGAATGGTTTGAAGGAAGGATTACTAATTATTGCTTATGACTTTAAATTGCACCAACTGCACACGGTCAGCTCGAAATTACAGTACATTTCTTATTTTCCTTAGCGCAACTAGCCGCATCAAATTAAAGAAAATTGCAAGAATTAAAGTGAACGCACCTGCTCGTTTACAGAGATGCTCGCTTTGCTGCGGTGTGCTTCGCCGTCCTTGGATTAGCGTAGGCAGTGATGATCTGCCCGAGTACGAACAGCGCCGACGGGGCGACTTAGGGCGCTCGCGCAAGCAACACACGCACACAGGCAATACACGCACTAATAACAGGAATCTTCGTAGCTGTTTTCTTTTTACAAGTTCGAAGTCCACCGCAGTTATGTATCGCGCCGTGCTTGAACTGATGCGGCTTTCTACGATGAGCCGCGAGAAACACGTGAATGCACTGACGCCCATAGTAGTTTGGGAACGCTGGCACGAAGAATACCCGTGTGGTAATCAGGTAATCAGTTGGTTCATGCACGGAGTAAGACGACAGTCACTGCACTAGCTCGCAGTCTTCTTGACAGGATGACCGATCTGTCTCGGCGCCGCAGTGAAACGATTTCGTTGCCGATGCGCTCCAGACGACTGCACCAGTTCCTAAAACGTAGCCCTTGAGAATGCGAGGCATGGTTAACCCAAGAAAAGCTACGGAGGCAACTGGCGTCCATCGGAAAAGGCTGACGAGGCGAGCGACAGATCGCAAGGCAGCCATGTTTACGCACTAACTTCACTCGAGGAGCGATTCAAGGTAGCTGCGAGGCTACCTTGAGATTCTGGAGTAAAGCGCTCGAACTTTCCTTCACTCAAGGCGCGTTTCAAGTGGAGGGCTATTTGTGAAATGAAAAACCGCCCTCAAGGAGCATTTCGAGTGGAGGGTCAAGTCAAGGTGCGTTTGTGAATACGGGGGTCTGTTTCTACGGGACTGGGACCTTTCAGGGAAGCGTCGGCGCCGAGCGTTACATTGGACGCCATCAAACTACTGTTAGCCACTGTGTCAGAGATGTGTCTGACGCGCTTATCGATGCGGCAGTGCGTAAGCGGTGGCTAGCTTTCCCGAATACTGCGGCTGAGCGGGCATATATAAAAGAATGCTTCCTACTTCGTGGGAACATTACGAACGTAGTCGGGTGTGTCGACGGAACGTACGTAGGAATGAATTCGCCTTCAATGTCAGCGTTAATGTGATTAGCATTGAAGCAATATTTAGACGCGCCATACCGCCAAATTTGTCACTTCTGTGTAGCCGACTGAAATTTTTTGTTAGCGACATCTCACATGCGGCTGCTTATGATACTGACTTTTTCGCTGGTTGATGACTTTTGTCCGGTTGTTCTACTTGTCTGTCAGGGTGCCTTCCAAATGGCTCACTTTCTTTGGAAAGAGGTTAATTAAGTATAAATAGATAAATGGATATCACAAATTGTGTGAAGTAACCTATGAATGCTAATTTCATAAAGAACTTGGGGTTCTTCATTGGTGAAGTAACTTAGTATGCACAATGCTGAACTTTGGTCATGCGTAATCTATCGGCCGCACTATGAAACAGCGAGGCATTGCACAATTTGTTGCAGCGCGAGATGTGGATGTTGCGCCAAGCCGGTTGTGCCTATGCATTTGTGGCGAAATGAAAATGCATTAAGAATCTTGGTGTGTTGGCTTGCATGAAGAAAATGCTTCAGAGTGTTTGCTCTGTTCACTGTCGATGCATGTGCCAGAGGGTCAATGCATCTTCTTTTCTTGGAGGGGGGGGGGGGCGGCGGCGTTATTCTAGATTGATAAATCATATATTTTCGTCTCATAATGGGGCTCTAATTCTTAAGCAGTAGAACAATGCACTTCCAATGCTCTGCAGAACTCTCTGTACGTGAAGATGTCAAAAGCACCAAGGCAAAATTACATATCGGGAGAAATGTGGTGCATATGCCAATGAAAAGTGGGTCTTTAACCCACCATGATAAAAATAAATATTGCAGAGCATATAGACCGTTTGTACAGCTTTAGAGCAATGATTACACAAAATGTGATATGCTCAAATGAGTAAACACTTGCCACAATGCCAAAGTAGGATGAGCGACATGCAGCATATGTTGGCATTGAACATGTCTCGTAACCGTTATTTTTATTGTAAGCCCTCTCTGTCACACCTTTCCCTCCGGCACTCCCTTTACTGAAACGTGGCACTGTCTTTCCATTGGTGTCATGATGGTAATGGTAACGGCAGCATCAAGGCTGGTTAATGCTTGCCCCTTTGATTCGTGTGAGTTTAGTGGTAAAAAATATGGCACATGCATACATACACCTGTGCTGCAAAATTTAACACTTGTGATTTTTTGGAGAGCTAATTTGTGTTGGGGTATTTCAAAGATGTGCGCCATTGTGGCCTAATAACTAGAGCATTGGTGAGGTTGAAGACTGCGTGTATTGGTATAGAAGCTTGAAATTGAATTGCACAACAATTCGACGGGACACAAAGAGAAATACAGACAGCAGAATGCTCTGCAGTATGTGTTACTCTTCTTCGTGTGCCGTTGAATTGTTGTGCGATCCAAGTTCAAATAGAGCATTGGGCTTCTTTGGTGCAGGACCGAGGAAGTGTGAGCTATTCGACAACACGCCAGTGCCTTGCCACACAATTATGGAAGTCGGAAGGTTTGCAAACAAAGCTTTGCTTTCACATCCACCTGCTCATGTAATACAAGCACTGATTGAAAGAACCATCATACAAAAATAATGGTAAAATCAATGGCCTGTGAAAAGTGTGATTTGTATATTCACACTGTTGACGCAATAGGTGCCATACCGGCCTCAAAATTGTACTGGACAGAGCAGTTTGTTTCCAATGTGAAGCACAACCTTCCATTACATGCTGTGCAGATAACCAAGTTCAGTTTGTTTTGAAGTGCTACAGAACATTCACTGTAATCTGTTTTTGATTCTAAAGAAGTACCAAACACCACCTCTTTTTCAAGGATGTCATGGGAATATTTGGCGAGACCTTTTTACAGCCCCTCATAATGGAAGTGTGGCCAGCCAGCTTTGCTTGGATGCCTTTATAGATTTCTGCTCCTGATCATTGTATGCTATCAAGTTGCAGAAGTCTATGCAACTGGTGCAAGGCATTACATGTTTCTCTAGTCGGATACAACTTTAGTAGGCTGCGGAATCTGCACTTTAAGGCAGGTGAACACAAGCCTGCACCAATGGGCACGCACTCTAGACTGACATCGTGCCGCCAGACAGACTAATACCTGCTCGTTGGAAAGGGACTATTTCTTTAGACATGGAGGCAATCGACTGCTGCGCTTTGGTCATCTGGGCGGGGCCTCTCCTGTCTTCTGAAGTTTTATCCGACTCTAAAGGATGCTGCTTTTCATACTACACGAAAGGACAAAGTGTACAATAATTTGGCCTATGAAATATATACACGAGAAGTGTGCTATGCAAGGGCTTAAGATGTGTGAAAATTAGTACATGCAATTATAAGACAATGTTAAAGAATATGTGGTATCGAACATGTATGTAACGGCACATTTGAATCGGGGAGTGTTGCAGTCATATGCACAGTCTATAGGTGATAGCATGATTAAAGTCCTGCTGTTTCCTGTCTTCATTGTGAATTATGCACACCGTTCAACTTGTGGCTAATCAACACGCACTGTATTCTTGCACATAGAAAGAACAAACAGCACAATGACGTGTATGCTGCATTAGTGTATTTTTTATTTACATGGTCAAAGAGTGGCACAGGTTGTCTTACGTTTTTGCCTATTTTGAAGGGACACCAAGTGCATGTTACCAGTCTCCTAATATGCACAGCACAATGTTTACTGCAATAATTTTATTCATCTTCTTGAATAATAAACAAAATATTAAACTGAAAGCTCCTTTATAAGGTGCCTTCTGTGGGCTCGACAGGAGAGCAGTGAGGGCACCGATACTACTGTTGCAGAGCAGCCCTCTGGACCTCTGCCACACTCAAGAGCACGTGCCTGGCGCTCGCCTACTGCCACCAGGCGGTTGAGTGCCTCCAGCAGCAGAATGTTTTGCTGCAAAAAAAGTGTATTGGAATGAATCAGCCGCATACAAACCATTATTTACAAAGAAAAATGCTCGTTGCACTATTAGTACCAAGTGCCATTAACTGTGGAAGCCTTTAGTGTAGTATGCATAATAAAACAATGTGTCGGGACAACGTTGCTTTATTTTTCATAACTAGGGTTTTCTTTTTCAGAGCCAATTGTCATGTTGATTAGTGTGCCAACAGCTGAGGTGCCCCCCACCTTCACGAGTCTCTACTGTCAGCACCACAAACCTATTTTTGTTCGGTGCAAAACAAATGCTTCACCCTACAATCCCGTCTTATACGAGCTGATTGCATCCTATGCCTACAAACATATTTTTATCCCATTACGCAATGTTCTACCATACTCTGCTGTAGTTCTCTCTTCTTGACGTCTATTCTGTCACGCTTATGTAATCACCTGTTATGAATTGGCAACAAGTGATCGAATACGTGCATGGCCTGCCTGCTGATTCCATTTTTTTGCTTAATCTCAACTAGCATATCTGTTGCCACGGTTTACTACGCCACTGTCTTCCTGCCTTAATGCTATCTCCAACAATTTTTGTTACATCGCTTTCTGCACAGTCCTTGACATCTCAAGTTTCTTTGTTAACCTCCAGGTTTATGTCCCATATTGCATAACCGGTAGAATGCAATGATTCTAAACTTTTTTCAAGGATATCGGTAACGTGGCGATCACGATTCGGTAATGCCTTCCATGTGCTGTTCAACCCGTGAAATTTTTGTATAAGTTTCCTGCTTTATATCAGTACCTGCTATTAATATTTCACCTGGATAAAGATACTCTTCCATAAATTTTGCGGGCTTGATGTCACTCATGAATTTCTGTTATCTCGTGAAGTTAGTGAAGGTTACCTTCATCTTTTCCATATTTTCGCTGGCCCGCTTGCATGTAAAAGCACGAACACTCATTGGTTCTCACTGCCTTCTTTAAGCTGCTGGACATTCAGTTCGTTACTACGAAAGTGACTTAATCCGTGCACTCTTATTATGCTAAATATGAAACAGTAGAAATATACTTATCTGCAGTTTGTCGATGTCTCCTTCACTGTGTTGGTAGCGAGATCCATCGTCGCTACCACTTCCTTGTCGCATCGTAGCTATATAGGCTGTCTTCGTTTTTTACACACTATGTAATGTTCGTGACGCTCGCAGTCGCGCAGAGTGGATGAACTCGCAGAAGCAGCACCGGACAAGTTGTTTCTTCAGCACGGCGCCGTGAACAGTAGGTGCGCGTTGCGATATGTAAAATCGCCGAAGCTATTGGCAGTCTTACGGTGTGCCCGGAAAGATTGCTGACGGAGGAACAGAACTATCCAAGAAATAGTGGTCATTGTCGAGCCTGATCACTACGTCGCGCACTGCAAGCTCGTTGTACGAGTTTGTTTACACTGGGCCTCTTCGATGTTTAGCCGCCATGCTCGCCCGGTGAATGGATGTGATGACGCCACCACAGCGTTCCCTCGTGGTATAATGCGAAGCGTACTAAATTACAAATTAGTCTAATGCATATTCAGTGTACATGTTGTAAGCTTTAAAATGCTTCTATACCACGTTAAAGTAACTAATAATATTGTACTAAATGCATTTGTTTTATAACTTGCTTGTGCATGTAATGCACTCGGTGGAACGACAAACAAGTGAAAGAAGGCACGACCATGCACCGACGATATGATCACGTGAGCCCCAGTTTGTCGACCGCCCAGAAGGCAACGCCCAAGGAATGATAGCCAGCCAGAGTGAATCTAGATAAACCAATGAAACTGGAGGCTTGTCGAAAGATAAACTGTGTCTCGGTACCATTCGTGCTTTCATCTTGGGGTGTCGCCAGAGCTCGTGAAGATCCCGAGTTTCGCCAAACTCGGCGCATCCTGCATAGCACCCCAGGGCTCAATGCTTGTAATATTGAAATGAGAAGTAGTCAATCTGCCTTCTTCCATATGTTACTCGAAAGATTTTTAACATTGTAGTGGGCATAATGGTTACCTTGAATTCTGCATAGTGGCTCTTTCGGGACCGTTATTGCTGAACTTGTGGTAAAACCCTATAGGACGCCCAGGTGCATGTAGATTATTCACCGATAAGACGAAAAAACACTCATTGAATCCTCATGCGCAACCTGTTCACTAGTAGAAAGAAAAACTAAAGATTCAAGAAGAAGCTAAGAAAATAGATTCATCGACTCAGTGTGAACTGCGACTTGGAAAAGAAGGTCTCAGAACCTCTAACATGCCTTTTTTTATTTGGTACAGTTACATTACCTTGTTTAAACACTGCACCAGTCTGACAAGTGGGGCGCTTGAGCAGGGCGAGTGGAGAGAGAGAGAAAAAAAAACTTTATTGCTTAGTTCATTGAAGTTATGGCAGGTCTGGGTGGGGCCCTCAGTCCAGGGCTCCACTGGCTCTTTCGGCTCGCTGAGCTTGATCCCGGAGGGCCAATTGGCTCCCCTGATCCTCGCTTGCGAGTAGTGCCTCCCACTGCTGTACGAAGTCTGTGACGCTTAGAAAAGTTGAATTGACGTTGCTGGGCCGAGCCGTACATTCCCACGTTACGTGGGCCAGCGTGGGTCTTGCGCCGCACCACGGGCAGGTGTCGGTGTGCAAGTGCGCGGCGGCCGGAGCGCTAGGAGAGCGCGCGCTACGGTTCACAATTGGACTGCTCTGCAGAACGGTCACGGGACGGCGACGACCTGGTGGGACCTGTTCCAGAAGCAATTGAGACGGCTACCGGCCCGTCTCGATCGCACAGCCGGGCAGCCAAGCCCGAATGGCCAATGGTCCGCATTGGTGGCCGTGTCAGCTGCCCCACCTGAGAGCTGCCGCCGAAACCGAACGGTGCTTCAGTTTGCTTGGCCGCCAGAAGTGCTTTTTGCTATGTTACGCTGGCAGGAACTCGCAGAGCTCGCGACCGACGGGCCTGTGAAGCTCCTCGAGCTGAGAGCGGTGCGAGTCTTTTTCGCCCTCTTTCCCGGTGCCGGGGCATGGCAGCTCCACTAGACGACACGGTGCGGCCATTTGGAGTACCGTGAGAACACCACCGTGGTTCTGCACGTGAGTTAGTCGCCCGTCTGGTGAGAGCGGACACTTCACAACAGCGAACTTTGCCGCGTATACAAGGACGACTAAAATAGAACCGTGAAGCCTGCTCTGGACTTGTTTAAGTGCTGTATGTATTCTTGTGTGTATGTAAATGCTCGGCGTATCCTGGCATACATGGGATATAGACGATTTGCTGGAAGGATTATTAGGCATGTGCTATCGTGGTTTCTTTCAGCGTGTTTGTTCTCTATGCCTTTCTCGCTGTGTGTTGCGCCCTGGGCCCAAGAACTCCCGTTTGTATCACAACGCGCCAACATAACGTTTGAAGGACATACAATCAGAATTTATCGCCCTTGCAATATAATATATAACCAAGCTGTATGCTTATTTTCAAATTTTTTCAGTATTCTCATTTTTATATCATGCTTCTAAAAGCATTTTCACACTACATACCTCAAGGAAAAGAAACTTTTGCCTAACTGAAAAAATGCGAGGCTGAAGCGCTAACGTGTGTTTGCACGGCGTCTGTAGTGGAAGCTAGAACGACAACGTTATGCGTTTTGTTTTAGTGACTGGTCCAAAACGCTGCGCCGGCTGCGGCATTACAGATTACGCGTTCTGTAAGAGTTCGTGCACCTTCATTCGTCGCTCTTCAAGCCAAAGGCACAAATGCGTTTGTGGAAACCTACCGCTCTCCATCGGAATAGTTCTCCGGAAACCCGCAAGGTGGAGACAAGTAATTAATACAGGGAAAATGAGACATCCACCCAATCGTAGCAATTGCTAGGAAGGAAACCCATGCAGGTTCTTTCTTTGGAGGAACTCGTATGGTTTTATGTTGCAGCAATTGTTACGATTTGGTGGATTTCTCGTTTTCCCTTTATTAACCTACCCCTCTCAGCGTGAGCTAAACACATACTTTGATGCGGTGGCGTCATAAATATAGTGCCGACGAAGCAAACATGCCTGGAGTGTTTGTACTCATTGATTGATGACTGAAGCTTTTATCAGAAAGGATGGCCCGTGGCCTAAGATAGGGGTAAGTAAAGGATCAGGTGAACCTTTTCGCGAAGCAGTTTGTTCTGGCGAAACGAGATCGCGCTTACGGCGGTACACCGCGCGTGGCCTCAGCGAAAGCACAGGAATAAAAAACCACGACCACTTCTGCCGTGCTTCTGTGCGCTGAGCCGTCGGAAAGACAGCTTTCGCTAACGCACTGTGCTACATTCACGCTTTAAAATATGGAGTGGTGTAGTGATGACGTGTGAAGTAGTCGGTAGCAAAAAACTGTGACTGACATATTAAGGAATGGAATGAATATGTGTACCCAAGTTCGCGAAGCGCTGCTACGCAAGGACTGCCTGCTGTGCCGGTCCTTCGCAACGCACGGCTACTCTGTCGCTGTGTCGCTGTCTCTGTGCATTTGTTTCTTTCTACGTCCTCCTTCAGTCGCGCTTACGCATTCTGTCATGGCTTCTAACAAACTAGCCCGCCAGTGTGTTTAAGTCATGGAAATGTTTTTTTTTTCTTTTACTTCGCTCATCCGCCTGCGTTGTAGAGGTAACAAAGAAAGGAATTCAACTGCCTTACGTGTGCACGAGCGAATACTGCTCGTTATGTGGTGAAAAAGGGAGTAGCGTCTCTTGTTGGCATATAGTAAATTTCTTCCGCGTTATTTGCACGCATCCAGATCAACTCGCACGGAAAGTTACGCCTACTCTATCGCCAACATATCAAGAATAAGTAAACGGGTGCATGATTGAATATTTTCGCCGAAGAATGGGTGACGGTAACCACACCGACTGCCGACGAACGTTCGATGCTAAATGTTTCATAACAATCTACACAGTATGCGAGTGACTAGCAATAATATATATTTGCTACAAGCAATTACAACGCGCAAGATATCTACATTACAAACCTTGTGCCCAGCAAGACCAAATCTATCGCAACTGTGTGCACGCGCGAGCGATCAGGCAGAAAATAAACAAACAAATAGTGACCGCACGGGGAACAAATATTAAGTCAAACGCGACAAGCCACTCCTTAAAAGTATTTGCTAAATAATGAACTAAGAGCTAAACACTCTGATACTCATTCAATTCATGAGCGGAAAGTTGAGATGGCTTACAATGCATCTTTAGCACCGTTTTGAGTGCAAGCACCGTATACGCTGCTCGTGCCATTTGGACAAAGCGTGATGAGCTCCGAAAGACCTTTTATATTGTTTGAAGTGGTAGTCAAATCTCCGCGTGTCGTTCACCCAGTCATCGCCTGCGATATCCGCAAAAAGAGAGCTTTGTAGAGGCGCACTGGTGTCATACTCACCCATTGTAAACATGGAGACAATGGAAGCAGCTGAGGCAAGCAATGGACGCGTCGCCATGTGAAGAAATCATGGCACCGCCCACGAGATCGCCCTGCAAAGAGTGAATAATTGTAATCGAAATAAAGACGGCATAAAGTACTTTCTACCACCCCTAACAGCCTCTGAATAAATATTAAAATGGCAGCCTACACAGTTGCAGCCAGGGCAACACGCACAAACATGTAGCCTGCTGCAACTAACTCTTTTACATCACCTTTTAGAGGATGCGGACGTAATATGTTGGGCAGCCTGGCCACTGTCTGAATCGAAGCCCAAGACACGCTGTGAAAGTATGCCTATTGAATGAAGGCAGCTTGGGGCATAATAAAGAATAACTCTCCGTCGCGGCCCTACGACAGTGGACGTCCAGCAAAGCTGTGGAAAACCGCCACTAGAACTATTTAAAAATACGAAATCGTCATACATGGCCCACGAAGTGATACATCCGGCGTTAGATCCGGTGGTACCAAAACCCATGTGACCAAATGGTGGCGTCATGTTTGACATGATGACGAAACGTGATTATGTAATCAGCTTAAACGTCGAGTGACAATTTCATCACACGAAACGTCGCGTGATATAATCACGTCGAGCTTTACGTCACATAATGGCATCGTCACATCATGTTATTTCCAGATGACGACATGTGATGACGACATCACGCTAAGCACGACGTCACGCTATGATGTCATAGTCATGTGACGATATAATCTGATGACATGTGATGCCTCTTGGAGAAGCGCCAGAAAGCTTACTTCGGGCTTCTTTGCTCTACCTCCGGGATCGTCCTATAATGACCAAATGTGATTACGTGACCTCAAATGTCCTATGATGAATTCATCAGACCAAAGGTCACGTGACCTGCAAACAACGTGATACCGAGCCTCCCTCTGTATGGTGGCGCTATCTAGATCAGGCGCCCGCAAACTTATCCTCTACAGCCCCGTAAATATTGCATCGAAATTTTATAATTAGTCATCCGACCTTTTCGAAAATTATATCCAATTTAGGCAAGAAAGTGGTTATCTTAAACGACTGTTCTTAAATAATATTTTCAATAATGTTAGCGTTACAGAAATTAGTAGTATAAAGGTGGCAGTTCCTTTTCTGCTGCCACTTTCTTTAGCCCACCTTTTCCTCTCATGCGTATCGCGGTAAAACCATTACACCGCCAACCTTCGTGCTATATTAGGCTAAGTAGTGGATAAAAAAAACGTAATTTGCAGAGAAAGAAAAGGACTTCCATTTTCCAACCGAACAACAGAACATGTCACAAAGAAGACGTGAACCGCGGATATTTACGTAGATATTATTCGATCGCCGTTTCCATATCCTTAATACCTTTTGAGAAATGAAGACAAAGTTATGTAAAGATCCTAGAGCAGCCTCGGAGGTTTTGTGACGCAGCAAGTGTGCTTTTTTTCGTTACAATGCTGATTCCATTGAAACCCTGCTATTTCTGCTTCCTTAAGAGCACGTTCGTTTCACCTGAAAACTAGGAATTTACTTGACAGTACAGGAAGTCAGATGCTGTTGCTCACAAGTACGCTTTGTGTTGCACTACCTAAAGAAGGAAGCGACGCAAGGATATCCATAAATGCACAGGACGTGAGCAATTTGTGCTGTCGATGTACCTTAGCACCGAAATCGGCCTAACATGGTTTGTTTCTTATGTAGGAGAACCACTAGGGTGCATAGCGGATTATTTTTTCCGACACGTAGTGGACGAAAGAAAGGCTTGCGCAAACATATGGATGTTTGTACGACCGGTGATATTGACTTAAAGAAATAAATTCTGGAGTTGTCTAGTAACGATACATCGCAGGTATTATTCTAGCATCAAAGATATGTCTATTTTTTTTCACGCTCTCAAACGAAAATGGTTGCTGAAATCCGCAGAGTCATCAATAACTGTTTCCGCCATAAGTGAATAAAGTAGGAATGCATCATTTATGACGATACTTAGCGCCATCGTATGGAGTGCCAGTGCCGTTCTGTTTTCAACGTGGTTCAAGTAGAAAGAAGGAAATTTTTTGAAACAATACAGTGCAGATATCTTTTCCTGCAGAAATGTAATATTTGTAATTTTAGCTTAAAGATTATTAAATATACAATTATTGGTTGTTATATTTATACACTCTTAGGTTCGCGAATCAGTTGCAGAAATTTGTAACGTCAGCGTCTGTGCAGGTTCTCTTAGCAGAAGTTTCGAGCCTAGCAATTCTTTTGTGTATTTGTCCTCAAAATCTGTAACAAACCCTGTCACACAAAATTTCACAAGCTTTCACAATCTATAAAGGTGTTCCGCTCCACTTTCTCCTGCATAACTCGACGCAGACATCTTGGAGCACTTTCAATAATCGCAACTCAGATTAATTCATAACAAAAGCTTGTTGCGGCGCACCGCGTAAGTAGGGCTAGTTGGCGCGTCAAGTTCCCTGTCGCTACAGGTTGCCCAATTTTGGAATGAAGAACCTATTGACATGTATAGGTAACGCAATATTGACACAAATTTATTGATATTGACTGTACCAGGCATTGGCATCTCCTATACGTACGTACGTTTGCTACAAAATAAATATGCTAAGCTTTAGACATTTTTTTAGCTTTACCCACAGGGAACTGTGTGCCTTGTGTATATTGAGCCAATTTTGGAATATATATCAAGCATTAGGGACAAAAAGAAAGGTATCAGGATACTATAGTTACTGCGTCCCACGCATACCACCACTTCTCCACACTTAACCTCATTGATCATTCTGTGCTTAATCATTGACCTTCAAATGTCAACTTCGGCGAATTTGCGAGTTCGAGGGAAGTCAAGAAAATTCGCTGAAGACCTTCCTGTTCACATGTGCGTTGGTCATATATTCAACACAGCAGGGCTGAGGGTTGCGATGATTTCTTGGCGGTTAATTTTACAATTGTCTAAAACCACATTCCTCGTTTTCTCCTAGGTTATTGACCACACTGTGTCTTGGGGCAAATAGTGGTATGCGCAAAGCTTGCTAGGTAAACAATGGAAGACGACAGCGTCAATAAGTCCCCAATTGCGAGGTATGCTTTAGTATGAGATGTTGATGTCGCAAGAAGTTGCGCTCTCTGTGACCGGGCGGGGACTATTAGAAAGTGGCGACGGATTCTTCGAAGCGCAAACTTCAGTCTTCACGTGCTGCAAATACAGTTTGAGCCAATGTCGATCGCACTTATCCGATGACTTTAGGCAACAGTTCCCGAGTTCACGTGCCTGCTACGGGCAGCCCAGACCGCCATTAGGAAGGAAAAGGGTTTCCCTGATAATGTAGGATTTTGACCTTACCGATTTGAGATCAACGAATCTTCCAATTTCTAGAGCGCACACCCGAAACCTGAGAAGGGGCTGCGCAATGCGCTATAAACATCAGTACATCGCCGTTCCCGACGGCTGCCAGCCGTACTCGCATCTGCTTCCCTTAACATATGTGGTTACGTACATAGGTGTATTTGTGCGCATGGTTAGGCTGAAACGTTACATAACATCTAAGATGCACTGTTTGTCGCTTATCCCAACTGGGCAACCTTTAATAAATCGGCGTGCAACAACCGGCTCTTTCAGATGCCAGAACCTTAAGTAGTAGTATCGACACGCGTTTCCTAAATGAGCGGTCATACCCTGTCCTACTCTTTTTATCTGCTATATATAACAAGTGAACTGTGCGCATTAAGGTACACGAAGAATTAGGAACAGGCAGCAGTATCATCTATGGTCTCCTGCTCACTGTTTGCGGAAGTGTAGGGTGGCCGGTCTTTCACACGTTACAGAAATAAAGCATCCGATCGCAATGAGTTCTTAACAAAATGTTATTGATTACGGTTACCAATAACTTCCCTACGAAAATAATTCAGCAATAAAAAGCAGTCGATTATTTCACTTTACTTTACAAATACAGTAAATGGAACGAGCTGTCCTGGCCCGTTCACTGTGGCCTCTGCTACCCTTGATACGTTGCTTATGTTTACAAAAAATTGCTTTCAAATTTTCTTCTATAATCTTCCTTTGTTTCCTTCTTTTCTTTTTCTGAAGACATCTGCAGCGACACGGAAAACTCACTGAATGTGCACGCTGGTGCTAAAACCTGTGTAAGTAAAGCACGAGCACCTTGTTTACAAGATTGCGGTTACTCAATTTGTGTGCTGCTCAGATATGGGTCATGTACGAAACGAATCGTCGTATTGTTGCCGGGGCTAAGACAATGCCCTGTCGATAGGGCCCCTGAGAAACTGAAAAATGGCCTATACGTGATTCCTTGGAATCACATCCGAAGTATTCATCGCTATGTAGAAGCGCCGTGTGTATTTGGCAGCCGACGTCTGATAGATATCGATCCTCCCGGTGCCATTTACTCGTTTAGCCATTCAGATTTAGACGACTACTTGTGACAGACGCCAGCAAGCCTTCACGTTACGTGAATAGTTGCCCAAATACATAATGTAGTTTATTCTAAAACTGCAGATTATGCAGCCCTAAAATACTGTTCTTGTGTTACAATCGCAAAAATAGTCTATATGTCTAACTTATATATAAAAAAGATAGAAGCATGTGCGTTTAAAGGATAACGACTTCTTTGAATATCACAATAGTCATCGGATCAACTAAGCGTTAAAGAATTGAGGAGTAGGAGCTCATGCCGCCAACGAAGGCCGCTTCATAGTGCCTCCAGGAGACAGAGGGAGATATTTATCCTATTAAAAAAACTGAAACTGGACTTCCAACAGTGGTTACCAAATCTGGAACCCTGACATTCTCCGCTAATCGAGCCGTATTTGCAGGGGATTGAGAGATAAAATCAAAGGAAAGGAAAGCTGCACGATGCTGATTCGGGGAATGGGATAGCCTATGCATGTGCGTTCATTCCAGTCCCTGCTTGGCGGTGAGGGCTCAAAGCCTCCCGGTCCCGCGCAATGCTCATAGAAGACGGTCCGGCATCGCTCTCATCCATGGCCAATCTGGCCATGGATGAGCTGGCCATGGATACAAGTGCACAATGCTACTTTGGCTATCAAGCTTGCTTGGTCTGAAAATGTAACTTGGTAGATGTAATTGACGACTGAAACAAAAAGAAACGGAAAAACAGGGAGCGTAACCTATTAAGTAAAATAATTGCCACAATTCTAAATTACCAAACATGCGTAATTGATGACAACTAATTCTATATATGCAATTCAGTTGTACGAGTCTAACTTAAACTGCCCTATGTCGCGGTTGGTCCATGAAAGAGGTTAGAAACATACACACCCCATATGAAAAAGGGGGGCTAAGTCGTCTGAAAGACCTTCTGACTTAGAAAAATAGCCAGAACGTGAACTACGAGTTGTGTTGGTAGTTGAAATGTAACTGAATTCGCATATCTATTTTGCGACGTTTTAAAGCGAAATCCTTTTACTAGCCATGTCGAGCCGAGTTTCAGCGTCGCCAGCAATTTGACCTTCGTTTGACCGCAGCTGCGCCGCAACCTTCTGAAAGCACGGCACCGAGCTGCGCCACCGTCGCCTGCTTGGCGCATGCGCTTTCCGCAACTGGGCCACCTCCTGACCACGCGACTTGCCACGCGCCTGGCTAGGAGGAGCGCCGCGCTCGCCTAGTCAGAGCCAGCTTGGCCATGGATGAGAGCGATGCCGGGCCGTCTTCTTTAAGCATTGCGCGGGAACGGGAGGCTTTGAGCCATCACCGTCAAGCAGGGACTGGGATACCGCCCGACGAGCTGCTTCACTGGACAGGGTCCGGAATACAACAGGCATCGCAACGTCGAGTGAGTGAGTGAGCGAAGAAACTTTTATTTGGTCCAGCAAAGCGCGATAAAACGCGCACCCGGCTAATCCCACGACGGGACTGACAGATCTAGTCTGCCGGCCCGATCGCGGGCGCGGTGGACAGCCAGGATTTGATCCTCAAAGACAGGACTTCGCAGGAGCGCGTCCCACTCTTCCTTGGTGAACTTCGGGCCCAGCGACCCGCACTCCCAGAGCATATGAGGCAACGTAGCTCCTCACCACAGGCCACGCAAGAACAATTTGGATAAATCTCTGGATATATGCTATTAAGGGACGCTGGATTTGGGTAAGAATTCGTTTGCAGAAGTCTTAGTGTGACCGCCTGCGGCCTGCTTAGCTTGGAGTAAGGCGGGGGGAAAACCCTTCTCTCTAAGTAAAAGAATTTCGTGATTTCGTTGTGTGTCGAGCCCTGTCCGTTTGTGCTTTGACGCTGCGCATGTTCGTGGCGTCTCTTTCCATGTGCGCTTGCTCTTGCGCTTTACCTGTGGCACAACAGGCGTGCGCCGTCGAATGATGCATGTCTATCCAAGCCTAATAGCAGTTATGTCTAGCGACCGACCTAGGCACAACGGTTTTACCTGGCTTCACGATGATTGTATACCTCAGTATATTAGTTAAAGCTAAACCAAAGGTTAATTAGGTGAAACCACGACTTAACCATGCTGAGCCAAACTTTCGCTTTGGTAATGCAGGGTTAGCTTAGCTAAGCCGCAGCCAATTTTAAAGCGATAGCGTTGAGGCTCCGGTTCTTCGGAAGAGACGGCGCCGTCTACAGCATGTCGAGAAACCCACGTCACAGTCACGTGATGGCCCAGACGCCAAACTACGCGCGCGTGAAGCTGCAGCTAAATGCCAGAAGTGAAGCGTCGCATCGAAAACCACGGATTTGGATCGCGACCGACGCGCAACAAGAGGAGGCTAAGCGACGGAGGCCTCAAGAATACCCAGCAACCAGCGTTATGTCCGTAAACTGCACAGTGCAACAGTTCACACTCAACAATGCAGAACCTCTTCTGTGATAATCGTTATAAACGAATGAATGCGAACAAACAACAGTGAGTGTGAAAGAAGAAAAACCACAGAAGGAAAACAATTCAGCTATCGCGTTATGCCTTGAAAGGCGCAGCCTAGGTGTCCCGTATCTTTTGTGCAAAGCATTTTGCGAGCATTTTGCGAAGTTCTCCAAGCGCGCTGAAGCTTTTCAGAATCATACTAAAAATGAAATCCTTAAGACAGAAATATCAGAAACAATTGCACACTTTGAAGCATTAAATAAAAATTACTCCAGTTCACTTAGGGTTCTAAATAAGGTTCGCTGTACACTGTAATGTTTACCCTTACGTTCTCATGCCAAATATATAATGTTTGCAACCTAGCTTCGTAGTTTCAAAAATGTCTTTGAAGACGGTTCTAGCACTGTACCTGTTGAAAAGGAAGCCCGTTTAAAGAATTACCTACGTGAACGGCTCCTTAAACACCGTATGTTTAGTCATCATTAAACAGAGCTTTGGATGGTCATGCACTTCCACAGAGTAGAATGACACTGAACTTTTTGTGAACGGAACTGTGCGCAACTGTTTTTACTTATGCTCAGCTTCCCTTTCGACATGTACTTTAGTAGAGAAGTAAGCGCTGCAGTTTCTGCAACACTTTTCAGGGCGTCACGAATAATTATAGATTTCAAGAGGCTAAACCGGCGATGCCCAAGGAGCTCACAGGCGACTGAAGGGAAAAATTCCTACGGAAGGGACCACTTCCCGGTAATGTTAAATTTATTACGTCAACAAGAATGCCCTCCACATGCCCCCCCCCGGTGGAAACTAGCCTTCGCCGAATGGAATCATTCTAAGGAATCCACCTACTTATTACGACGTCTTATCACCGACTTTAGCATTGATTAAGGAGTGGCGTATTTTACTTGCTTTATGCTCGACGCAGCAGAAGAGTTCATTCGACAAACACAAGGTCGGTTACGTAAAAGAAGGGTCCCCTGGTATGATGAGCAGTGCAGACTGGCACGAAAGAAAGAACACAAGGCATTGGGTTTGCTGCGTCGCTCCCCCACTGCAGAAAACCTCATCAAATTTACACTGGTAAAATCTCCGGAAAAGCGCATGCGTAGACAGGCAAAGAGGGCTAGCTGGGAGAGCTTTCTCTCGAGCATCCCATCCTACACTTAAGAGTATACAGCATGGACTGGCGTAAGAAAGCTGAAGGGGCACCAAATCCACCCATTGCCCATAGCTGATGACCGAGGGGCTACATTGGAAGACCAGGCTAACGCTCTGGGCGAACACTTCGACTATGTATCAAGCTCCGTACATTAGACAAAATCATTCCTTGAATAAAAACAAGTAGCTGGACTTAAGTCACTGCACCGTAAATACAGTCCTAATGAAACATACAACCACCCTTTTAATATTCGCAAGCTTAGCTGCCTTGAGCCCATGTAGAAACTTTGTACCGGGAACTGATAAAATCATGTATGACGTGAACACAAACTTACACATCGACGCCCAGATGACACTTTTGGCACTTTTCAACTCCATCTGTTCTGCCAGATACTTCCCATCCTCATGGATGGAAACTATTGTTATTCCCGTCTTGAAGCTGGGTAAGCACCCTTCCTTGGCGGCAACGTATCAGCCGACAGCTCTTACAAGTTGTCTGCGTAACCTTTTCGAAAAAATGATTAGTCGTCGATTCATGCATTTTTCATTTAACTGAACAATATGCTTGATCCCTGTAAGTGTCGCTTGAGAGAAGGACCGTCCACAACTGATCACCTTGTGCGCACTTAAGGAAATATGCGTGATGCATTTTTACATAAACAGCTTTTCTTATTCATATTCCTCGATATGGAGAAGACGTATGACACAGCGTGGCGTTACGGAATCTTGCGAGGCTTGTCGGGAATGGGCATACGTGAAAATATGGTAAATGTAGTGGTAAGCTATTTGTTCAATCGTGCCTCCTGCGTGAAAATCAGCAATGCATTGTCGCGATATTTTATACAAGAAACTCGTGTACCCAAAGGAGGCGTGCTTAGCTACACTTTCTTTATAGCCAAGATAAACACGCTTCGTGTTTCATTACCGCTAGCGATTTTTCCTTCCGTCTACGTAGACGACATAGAAATAGGTTTCGAATCCTGAAACCTTGCATTGTGTGAGAGGCAAGTTAACAGGGGTTGAACAAAGTGACCAAATGGACAAACGAGAATGGATTGAACGTGAAACCCAACAAAAGTTCTTGTGTGCTTTTCAAAACAAAGAAATGGCTCATTGTAGACCCCAATATCGGAATGTATGGGCAACAAATACCTCTGAATAAAAACACAAGTTCCTAGGCATTATACTTGACTCGAAACTTACTTTTATTCCACACATAGTATATCTCAAGGTGAAATGCTTACAAACCATGAACTTGCTGAAAATGTTATCCCACACAACATGAGGCAGTGATTCGAAGTGCTTAATTAGGCTGTAAAGAGCCTTATTCGATCACGATTGGACAATCATTCTGCCGGCCCGAGCACGCTAAAGGTACTCGATCCGGTCCACCATCTAGGTATCCGGATGGCCACTGGCCCTTTCAGTACAGGTCCCATGGAAAGTTTATACGTAGAATAACATGAGCGGTCACTCCATCTGCGGAAAGCATATATCTGCCCAACATGCCTTCTCAAAGGTAACTCTAATCATCAACATACCTGTTCTAATAGCGTTAACGATATAACATGTGGTACACTATTTCGTAATCGCCATCTGAAATTCGCTAGCCACGTGTCGTATGGCCTGCATAATTTTAGAATCGAATTTCTTCGTTTGGTTGCAGACGTGTGCTTGATGCTTTCTGTCTACGCTATCTAGATGCAAATGTGAGAAGAAGGAATGCTAAGTGACCAATTAAAATACTCGTACGCAAATTAGGCTGTTTATGTTGCTACGCAACAGTATTTGCAATAACGAAGAGGCGGGCAGTCAAAAGACGACGACGCCGACGACAACTGTAGGCTAGCGCGGGCTGTTGCCTCTTGGCCAAGTGCGACGTATTCCCTTGTAAATATACTTATATATAGCTT
Organism: Dermacentor andersoni; assembly: GCF_023375885.2. NCBI lineage: Eukaryota > Metazoa > Arthropoda > Arachnida > Ixodida > Ixodidae > Dermacentor > Dermacentor andersoni. The sequence continues at coordinate 2,793,212 of NW_027314755.1, forward strand.
TTCGTCTGCGTCTTCCTACGTAACATATCTGGTAGAGGTAGATGGACGTTCCCTGTACCTCGTCACGGAGCTTCGCAGTGGACGGTACGTCAAGCCTTCCTTCATGGCTCCCAGCAAGGACAAGTCGACTCCGCCGGCTCCGACACCTGCTGCCACTTCGACGATCTACATCACTCTCCCCGCTCCCCGTGAACCTGGCGTATTCTCGGGCAAAAATGGGGAAGACGTCGAGGACTAGATCAGCCTGTACGAACACGTCAGCTGCAATAACCGGTGGGACCCTACTATCACGCTCACCAACGTAGTGTTTTACCTCGGTGCACACCTATAGTGTGGTTTCAGACCGACGAAGATGAGCTCACCAGTTGGGATTCGCCTAAGCAAAAGCTCCGAGATTTGTTCGGCAACCTATACGGTCACCAACTTGCCACGCAGAAGGCGTTACCCGGCCGCGTGCAGACGTCAACGGAGCCCTGCGTCACGTACATTCAGGACGTCTTGGCTCTGTGCCGCAATGTTGACGCACACATGACTGAGTCCGACAAGGTTTCGCACATCCTCAAAGGCATTGCCGATGACGCCTTCAACTTGTTCGTTTTCAACGACGTGGCGACGGTGTATGGAGTTATAAAAGAGTGCTGCCGAATGGAATTCGCTAAAAGGCCGACGTATCGACCAGCAGTTTGCCCGTCTGCCTGCCAGTGGTCAAGTTTACCTTGACGACACAAGTGCTACCACGCGGGATGACTCTGGCCCAGCTTTACTCATTCGAGGATCACTCAGTAGCATCTATTGCAGAAGACGCCAATTCAGCCGATCCTCCTCTACCATCGCAGTCGGCAGCTTGTACCATCGCCGACTTACAGAAAATGATTGCGCCTGACATGCCGTCCGAGCATGCTCGTGAGCTCTAACACGTTCTGTTTTCCTACCACGATGTTTTTCACTTCGATGGTCCATTGGCCCAAACTACACCTGTTAAACATCGCATTAATACCGGCGATACCCCTCCTATTCATCGCCGCCCGTATCGAGTGTCACCGGCTGAGCGTGAAGTTATTCACCCAGAAGTTTGCAAAATGCTTGCCAAGAACATTATTGAACCGTCATGTAGTCCATGGGCGTCACCTGTTGTACTGGTAAAAAAGAAGGGTGGCTCATGGCCCTTTTGCGTTGATTACCCGCACCTTATCAGGGTTACCAAAAAGGACGTGTTCCTCTACCTCGGATTGATGACGCCCTTGACTGCCTCCCCGGTTGTCGCTATTTCTCCTCTATTGACCTTCGCTCCGGTTACTGGCAGGTTGCCGTGGACGATCTCAACCGCAAGAAGACTGCTTTTGTAACACCCGACGGTCTTTATCAATTCAAAGTGATGCCATTCGGTCTATGTAGCGCTCCTGCCGCTTTTGAACGCATGATGAACTCCCTTCTTCACGGCTTCAAATGGTCTACGTGCCTATGATATTTCGACGACGTTATAGTATTCTCCCCAACGTTCGCTACGCACCTCGAGCGCCTCTCAGCAGTCCTGGACGTTTTTCGTCGAGCCGGTCTGCAACTCAATCGGCCGTCGCCCGATTAGCGTCCTTGAGCATCTCGTTGACGCGAAAGGAGTGCAACTGGACCCAGGCAAGATCCATGCTGTTACGCACTTCCCTGTTCCGAAGTGTGTCAAGGATGTGCGCAGCTTCAACGGCCTTTGTTCGTACTTCCGCTTTTTCGTGAAACATTTCGCCGTCATAGCACGACCACTAACGTAGTTTTCGAAAAAAGACGCCATTTTCCAGTGGGGCGATAACGAGGCCTGTGCATTTTCGCATCTAATCGACCTTCTCACAACGCTTGCCATTCTGGCCCATTTCGATCCTTCTGCGCCTACCGAAGTCCGTACTGATGCCAGCGGTCACGGAATTGGCGCAGTAGTGGCACAACGCCAGCGCAACAACGACCGTGATATCGCTTATGCCAGCAGGCTTCTCGCACCCTCGAAGCGCAAGTTCCATCCCTGAGCGTGAGTGTGTGGCCCTAGTTTGGGCGGTTGCGAAATTCCGTTCATACTTATATGGCCGACCCTTTCCGTTGTGACAGACCATCACGCGCGTCACTGGTTGTGCTCACTGAAAGATCCTACATGAAGACTTGGTCACTGGGCCTTACGCCTCCAAGAATATTCGTATTCTGTCACCTACAAATCTGGCCAACTACACAAGGACGCTGACTGCCTGTCTCGCTACCCGGTCGACAAGCCTGGCGACGCCGACAGTAGTACCGCCAACGGCATTTTCTCTGTGTCTGCCTTCGCTAACATCGGCGATGAGCAGTACCGAGACCTATCGCTGTGAGCACTCATCGAGTGTCTTCGCTCTACACCTACCGACGCATCCGTTCGCCGATATGTTCTCCAGGGCAGCATTCGGTACCGAAGGAACTTCCTCTCTGACGGATCTGATCTTGTCGTGCCAAAACATCTAGGACAGACTGTGTGTGCTCTTTGAGATGCATGACGCGCCCACTGCAGGACATCTTGTGGTAATCCGCACGTACGACCGTATCCGCCGCCGCTTCTATTGGCCTGGTCTCGCTCGCTCCGTCCGACGCTATGTTGCCGCTTGTGATCTCTGCCAGCGTCGGAAAACACCTTAGGTGCTACCTGCCGGTCATCTCCAGCCGATCACCGTCCCTGTGGAACCATTCTTTTGTGTTGGATTAGACCTCCTCGGTCCCTTTCCCACGTCATCCTCTGGGAACAAACGGGTAGCCGTCGCAACTGATTACGCCACCCGATACGCTATCACGCGGGCTCTCCCTACCAGCCGCGCCACTGACGTCGCGGACTTTCTCTTGCGTGACATTATCTTACTTCATGGCGCCCCGCGGCAGCTGCTTACTGACCGTGGTCGTAACGCGCTCCCGAAAGTTATCGCCGACATTGTGCGTTCCCGCTCCACTCTGCACAAGCTGACTACCTCATACCATCACCCGCCGTGGTTGCTCAGTGGCTATGGTGCTGGGCTGCTGAGCACGAGGTCGCGGGATCGTATCCCGGCCACGGCGGCCGCATTTCGAGGTGGACGAAATGCGAAAACACCCGTATACTTAGATTTAGGTGCACGTTAAAGAACCCCAGGTGGTCGAAATTTCCGGAGTCCTCCACTACGGCGTGCCTCATAATCAGAAAGTGGTTTTGGCACGTAAAACCCCATAATTTTGAATTTTCATACCATCCTCAGACCAATGGCCTGACAGAGCGGGTAAACCGCACTCTTATCGATATGCGGCCCAAGTACGTTTACCATAAACCCCAGCTTGCCCGTGCTCGACTTATGGCCTCGCAAACCACTCAGCAGCGTCAGTACAACGCCCGCCACCGTGACGTACAGTTTTCGCCTGTTGAGCTCGTGCTCCTGCGGTCGCCCTCTCGTCACGTCGGACTTTCAGAAAAGCTCCTTTTGCGATACACAGGGCCCTAACGCGTGCTGCGCCAGGTGACGCCTGTGACGTACGAAATTATTCCTGTGAGTTCAACCTCGTCCTCTACGCCGGCATCTAGTGATATCGTGCACGTCAGTAGGCTCAAGGCCTAATACACTGCTTCCGAGTCCGGCCTTTAGTCACTCCGGGACGGCGCTTTTGCCGCCGGGGGTAGTGCTAGGGAACAGTATTTGCGATGACGAAGAGGCGAGCAGTGAGAAGACGACGACAACGATTGGAAGCTAGCGCGGGCTGTTGCCTCTTGGCCAAGCGCGGCGTATTCCCTTCTAAATATACTTGTATATAGCTTTGCGTCTGCGTTTTCTAACGTAACAATATAAACATTTCCTCTACTTTCTAGCTATCACTGCAGTGTAGAAAAAAATATTCAAATATTCAAATATTCAAATACTCAAGTAGGATTCAAGTAAGCAGAGGGCAATACCTCGGATGCCATATTAAGTTGGTGTACAAACCAAAAGTTTATGATCAATAGAAATGAAGGCTTTAGATAAGTCGACAAAAACACCTAAGGTTACTAAACGTTCCTCAAAATTTTCAAGGATTAGTTCTTTCTGCTTAAGCAGTGCTAGTTTATTCGGGATGAATGTCCGGAAAGCGTGTTGATGTGGTGTTTATAAGTTACGTTTGTCGAGAAAACAGATTCATTTGTAGGGTTCAAAAATATTGATTCCGTGCAGTGAGCATCTATAATTTGACCGGCAATCAGGCTGGCAGTTTGGTGAGATGTACTCGTGAAATGATCATATGACCTAGGTGCAAATAGCACTTAGCGTCGTCGTGTACCTAGGTCATATGATTATTTCACGAGTACATCTCACCAAACTGCCAGCCTGAGTGCCGGTCAAATTATAGATGCTCACTGCACGGAATCAATATTTTTGAACCCTACAAATGAATCTGTTTTCTCGACAAACATAACTTATTAACACCACATCAACAAGCTTTCCGGACATTCATCCCGAATAAACTAGCACTGCTTAAGCAGAAAGAACTAATCCTTTAAAATTTTGAGTAACGTTGAGTAACCTTAGGTGTTTTTGTCGACTTTCCTAAAGCCTTCAATTCTACTGATCATAAACTTTTGGTTTGTAAACTAACTTAATATGGCATCCGAGGTATTGCCCTCAGCTTACTTGAATCCTACTTGAGTCGCAGAAAGCAACTTGTGCACGTAAATGGGTTATCATCGAGTGTCCTTCCTGTTTTCATGTAGGTGTCCCACAAGGAAGCATCTAGGCCCTCTTCTGTGCAATATTTTCGTCAACGGCTTTATTAACATTGATTCTGGCACAATGTACATTATGTATGCTGATGACACCACACTTTAGTTTTCGTCCAAATCCCTGGATTACCTCTCTTACGCGCTAACAGTGTGCTGTCTAAAGTACATCAGTGGTCCCTCGAAAACGATCTAATCAATCCCGCAAAAACGAAAGCCTTGCTCTTTCATCCAAGAAATATGAATGTCGTGCTACCTGGAGATATTGTGCTGAACTCCTGTACTATTGAAGTCGTACAATCAATCAAATGTCTGGGTGTGCAGTTTGATCATGATCTAACAAGGCGCTCTCATGTAGATTTACTCACCGGCAAACTGTCACAGGTGTTGGGTGTTGTTCATTCCGTTAGGTACCTGCCGCAATCCGTGAAATCGCTGATTTATAAGTCACTTTTTTTGAGTCACCTAAATTACTGCAGCCTCGTATGGGGGACAATTTCAGCAAGAAATATTCACAAGCTGTTTGTTATGCAGAAGAAATTTCTTCGTGTCATTTATAATAAGCCTCGTGATTTTCATTCCGCTCCTCTTTTCAGCGCGCTTAGAACCCTTTAATTGCCTGCACTAATAACCCTGCGCCTGTTAACCTACAGAAGATACAGATACTACTATACAACCTAGAGATATTGACGCCCTCAGCTTTCTCGCTAATCTCACAAAACGAGAAACCCCTTACACAACTCGAGCTCCTGAGACTCGGTGTGTTCCTCAACTTCGTACTAATTATGGCCAGCAAATGTTATGCCACTGGCTGCCCAGTTTACTCAATGATCTCACCAGATGCAATAGCGATGTGCTCACTTGTTCCGCCAAAAGTGTGTATGGTTGTACTTTGTGACTTTCGCCCTTGGTGTATTTGCTCTTCTTTGTCTTTTTTTCTCCTATTTTTTTCCTTAGCACGTTTCCCACCTGCCCTGCTGCTGCCATTGTACACGGAACCTGGGGCCAGTCAAGCTGCTTTCTCTGCAGCCTTTTTCCCCTTGTTTTTCCGCCCCAACCATGTACCTCCTTTCTTCTGGAAGCATATATATATATATATATATATATACAGGAAGTGCTTGATGGGGAAGTACACAGAAAGCAGTTGGAAGAAGGCGCTACTCCTGCAGGACGTTTTGTCTATGCCGTTGTTCAGGTGAACGGTTGAGCTTCCTTTGAAGGCGAAACACCTAGACCTGGTAGACGTGATGTTAAAAAAGTGACATGCTGCTGCCTTCGCAACTTCTTATGAGTGAGAATTAATGGTACTTTAGGTCGTGCTCCTATGGATGTGCGGTGGTTAAAAAGCAAAACGCCACTTTATTTCCCGCAATTTCCAAGCAGGAACTTTCGCTTTGCTAAACGTGCGCTAATCTGAATCTTACCGGTAGCCGCTACTCCCACTGACCAATGCTGCTTCGTGTGGCAAAGGTCCCCTATAATTAAGGCAGATGTTAATATTTTTGCGCACAAATTTCTTTATGTTTAGCGGTAGCTGCTTCACTGGTAATTCCATATGGACTTGTTTTCGCTATGGTAACAGTAACACTGATGAAACTGCAGCTTCATATTTGCTCATTTTCAGCATTACGGACTTCATAATTCATCCTACAAATGAGATATACGGGGTGTATTTCACGTCAAAACTTTTTTTTTTAAATTTCCTCTACCCGCCCTGACGTCCGAGCAGTCCGCAGCGACTCCTCCCTCGTAAGGGGGTATCGAAGTCGATTAAAGTTCATTGCCTGCTTGCCAGCATCTGCTTGATGGCACAATTCTAATGCATGAGGTGGTAAATTCCAAGCGCCGAGTATTACTTCACAAAAAATTGAACTGCCGTAATCGACTAATTCACAAAACATGACTAGTTATGTTTCTAACTAATTACATTTTACACACATTTCAAATGAGAAATTCTAGCCCGGGAATTCCCAAAGCGGATCCATTTAGAACGAATAGTCATGGTGACACCAGTTTCTAGATATTATTTCCCGAACTCTGCGGAGAAATGCGTTCACGTTTCAGTTACTTAGGAGGCGAGCCTTAACCGCAAACGTACACATTCTCTCCACTTGTCCCGTCTAGCCTCCGCGAGCGAAAGTCATTCCCTACTTTCCCCCACACCAGACCTAGAGGATCACGTGACGCATGCGTCACGCGCCCCGCCTTCGTTTTTGTCGCCATCGCTTTGTTGCTGGGCGTCGCACATACAATGGAGGGATCGCGCGCCAGCTGTGGCGTTTGTCACGTTTCGCGCAGCGCACGATTTTGCGTGCAGTGAAAGAGAACACCTGGGTGGTGGCTGAAGTCAGTGCTATGCGAATACTGAGGCAGACACAAGCGGTTCACATAGCATGATCGAACGCTGGAACACAGTTTAAAACTTCAAAAGTGAATTTCTGGTAATTATTGATTATGCATTTCAATTTCTTGGTCAAGTATGGTTGGTGCACCTCTTCCGATTAGACCGACTCATGGACTGGAATCGTGCTACGTGCCACAGGGCATCGTAAAAAATTTAGAAATAAAGATTCCTCCGGCAAGTTGAAGAAACCAAGGAGTTTGGGGCGATCTACGATAGTAAACTCAACTGGCTACGGTAAAATTTAAGCGCTTGTTGTAAGGGCCCCGTTATGAAAAGAATGCCGCGTTGACCATTACCCCAATTTTTCGTATATATTTACGCATAAGTATGTATATGCCAGGCTCTATGTCACACGTGGTATATGCAAGTTATATAGCCACGCCATTCTACCACAAATGTCTCTTATACCTCCTTACATTCTTGCAGACTTTTGAGGATGACAGCCCACAAATATTATGAAATGAGACAGCGCATGCCCTTCATCTTAAATCATATCACACACAGTTGTATGTGAAAAGCGGAAACAATAACAATTTAATTGGTGCCGCTGTGCGCTCTCCGGGAGCCATCCATGAAGGATGCAGCGTTTCTACGAATCAGAGAGCGGCACGCACATCCGGCTTCTTTGTAGCACCACTAGGCAAGCGCTGACGTTAGTAGTCGGGTGCCATCGGAGCCCAGCATGCCAAATCGAGGTTACACTAAGGAGGTTACGCTGCCGCCTCCTGACACTAAATTTATATATACGCAAGGCTCATTTGGCGGCATTTGCTTTGTGTGCACAATGCGGGAAACCCAAAACACTTCACCACTTTCTCTTTCTATGCCGACGATTTTACCCGGTAAGAAGGGTGCTCGAGGGCCCTATAAACAGGCTTGGTCTCAGCATGAACGTCCCTGTCACGGATCTCCTCCGGCGAACACTCTGGCCGAAAGAATGGACGGGGCGACAGGTGTACCCACACAGACGCACGTTTAATACAACCCACGCGGCATGAACAGCAGCACACAAACCTAACGAAACTAACACACAAGATACAAAGACTGTCAGTACACTCGTCCGAGTAACACTACACTCGCGTTCTACTGATAGTGGTTGGCGTTCGTTCTCGACGTTCTAGGGCTGGCGTCGCTGGAGGCGTCGTTGGTTGCGTCGTACACACTCCCGGTCCAAACGCCCGTGGAGGTGTGGCCGATGATGTTGGCGTTGGGGCACCACCCGGAAGGGTGGCAACAGCGGTAGACACACCCCTGGCCGTAGCAGGTGGTGGCGTCCTCCGTGGACTCCCCGGAACGGGCTCAGGAACGGCAGGAAGTCTGCGGTGCAAAGCCGTAGAACACGAGCACGCCGGAGCAGTAGCCGGCGTCGCTCTCTTCCGGTCGAACCGTCCCTCACCCGCCGAGTCTCCGCTGCTTTCTCCTTGCCCCCCGTGTCTTGCCCTTCCTCGCCCTTTTATAGCCTTGTTAGTCCACGTAATCTTTCTCTTCGTTTTCTTCTCTTCTCCACCAATCATCGCTTTCCATCTCACCGGATACTTCTCCACCAATCAACTCTTGTCTCCTCACTGAGAAATTCTTCTTTATCTTCTTTTGTCTTCGGTTAATCCACGTCATTCTTAACGCCATCCTCGTCGTCTTCTTGAAACCTTTCTTCACCTACCATTTTATTTTATCTTCCCTCTTATATGTGACAAGGGCCCCATCTCTCAAGAGTTTTTCCCTGAAAAACTGCTCAAGTCGTCCTCCTCTTCAAGCCATCCAGCCAGTCGACTATCTTCTGTGGCGATTCTGGCCGCACCACACCACACAGCACAACGCAGATGACCAGCACACACCAAAAGCACATCACTAACACATCATTGCCGTTGTCCATACAGTGTCCTAAGCAAACATGTTAACGTTCACCATCAAAATGCGTTTTCGGAACACTAACACATCATTGCCATTGTCCATACGGTGTCCTCAATAAACATGTTAATGTCCACAACACTCATTTGCATAATCACGTAACAACCACAACAACACGATACATCCCTGAGATACATAGCACAGCAGCAACAACAAGATACCTCCCAGAGATACGTAGAGCTGTTTAGTTGGCTCTACTCATGAAGTCCGCCCCAACGTTATCCCTGCCTTTAATATATTACACCTGAAATGATTATTCTTGTAAGGCCAAACTGGACTTACTGGACTCCTTACTCCGCTTGTCCTTGCTATGCATTTCTTTGCTTCCGTGCTTATCCTTGTTGTGTTTCTCCTTGCTTTGTTGCTTTTCTTTACTTTGCTTATCCTTGTTGTCTTTATCCTTGCTGCTCTTTTCCTTGCTGTGGCTCTTGGAGCCCCGCTTCTTGCTCGCCTTCTCCTTACTGCCTTTGTCCGTCTTCTCTTTGCTTCCTTTGACCACCTTCTCCTTGCTGGACTTAGCCTTGCCAGCCTTCTCTTTGCTTCTGGATCTCGAGCTGCCTTCCTAAAAGAGCCTTTCTTGGCCTTCTTGGACTTGCGCTTGCCTCCCCCTTTCTCTTTGGTGCTCTTGCTGCTTTTGCTGCTTAACCAGGGACAAAAACCCTTCGTTGTCTCCTTTTTACTATCCTTGCCTTTGCTTTTCTTGTCTTTGCTCTTGCTCTTCTTGTATTTGGACTTGTCTTTGCTGGTGCGCTTCTTGTCTTTGAACTTGTCTTTGCTCGTGCGCTTCTTGTCTTTGGACTTCACCTTACCCTTTTTCTTTCGTTCCAAACGCTGCGTTGCTCTGCCTGTCGCTTGAGCTCTTGTCTCCACTGCCGACGATAAACTCAACGCCCCACCAGACACCTGCATTGCTTCTTTTGACTCGAGTGCTCCACTCACCACCTCATTTCCAAGCGTGGTTTGCTCTCCTTTCCGCGGTGGAACTTCAGGTGGGGTGACAAGTTCTGCCCGAGAGTGGACAACGCATGCAGCTTGGTCTTGCCCCAGAGCTATCCGCTCCAATCGTTGCGGATACGCGTCCAAGTCATCTCTTTTGTCATCAAAAGGAGCCATTGACTTTCTTGGACAAACCCTGGCCGGTCTAGGAGATTCGGTACCCGCTAAGGAACGCTGGTCATCTTCAGTGATCCCCTCATATCCTCCTGCGATATGCGCCCGTTTCCACAAAAAGAACTCCTTCTCCCGTTCTATCTTTCTTTTTTCCTGTTCTTCTGCCTCGCGAGCTCTTCTAGCCTCTCGCTCTTCTGCCTCGCGAGCGTCTGCGCGTGCTTGCGCCCTATCCTCTCTCTGCCTCTTTGCTTCTTTTTTTTCTTCTCGTCCCAGAGACGCATCGCCTCTTCCTTGCTTAACCCTAGCTTGAGCACAAGTTCTAGCGTTTTTCCCAAATCCATACTTTCTGCCGTCGAGAGATCGGAAAGATCCGAGACAAAGAAAAAAGAAACAAGGAAGTGAATCCTGGCAGGCTCGCTACTTGTCTTTGTCACGGTTCTCCTCCGGAGAACACTCTGGACGAAACAATGGACGGGGCGACAGGTGTACCCACACAGACGCACATTTATTACAACCCACGCGGCACGAACAGCAGCACACAAACCTAACAAAACTAACACACAAGATAAAAGACTGTCAGTACACACGCACCAGTAACACTACACTCGCGTTCTACTGATAGTGGTTGGCGTTCGTACTCACGTCTGGTTCGATGCGGATGTGGTGGGGTGCGCGTCCCGTAGCAGACGTCGGAGTGGCGTTCGACGTTCTAGGGCTGGCGTCGCTGGAGGCGTCGTTGGTTGCGTCGTACACACTCCCGGTCCAAACGCCCGTGGAGGTGTGGCCGATGATGTTGGCGTTGGGGCACCACCCGGAAGGGTGGCAACAGCGGTAGACACACCCCTGGCCGTAGCAGGTGGTGGCGTCCTCCGTGGACTCCCCGGAACGGGCTCAGGAACGGCAGGAATTCTGCGGTGCAAAGCCGTAGAACACAAGCACGTCGGAGCAGTAGCAGGCGTCGCTCTCTTCCGGTCGAACCGTCCCTCACCCGCCGAGTCTCCGCTGCTTTCTCCTTCCCCCCCGTGTCTTGCCCTTCCTCGCCCTTTTATAGCCTTGTTAGTCCACGTAATCCTTCTCTTCGTTTTCTTCTCTTCTCCACCAATCATCGCTTTCCATCTCACCGGATACTTCTCCACCAATCATCTCTTGTCACCTCACTGAGAACTTCTTCTTTATCTTCTTTTGTCTTCGGTTAATCCACGTCATTCTTAACACTATCCTCGTCGTCTTCCTGAAACCTTTCTTCGTCTACCATTTTATTTTATCTTCCCTCTTATATGTGACAGTCCCTTTCATACCTTCGCTGGAAACTTTCACGTTAGCGGTGCAGCCACAACATTGTTTGCACAGCATTCAAACACTTTTCTTGTTCATTCCAATGAGGCGCCTTCCTAAAACAATAAACTATCATAAATATTGATTTATATTTCCATTCATTTAGGCTTGATCGCTTTGGCTCTTTTGAAGACCCAGGAGAATTTCTCTTCCCGTGGTACTTTATTCTAACTTTTTTCATCCATTTTCTTCAAACCCCCCCCCTTCTTGGCCGGTTCCCCTTCGATGGGTACGCGCCGTTTGTGTAGCTTGTTTTCTAATTTCCTAATTATATTTATTTAACCCACGTTACGCCAGACAAAGGTAGTTTTTGTGTTGATTCTAATAAATATAGAACAATGTTCAACGCAGCCCTGACCTCTTGGTCACGGCTGCGTTGTTCGCACGAGCCAGCATTTTGTGAATACCCCAGAGTAGGTATGTGCCGCTAACGTTCAGATATAACAGTATAACATCATGATAAAGAAATTCTGCTTCTGCGGATACCTGAACATTGTGGACTAGCCCTTAATGAGATTCAAGACCACTTGGAAAAGGCAGCGCTCTGTGGGCAGTGAGTTTCTTTATTCCCAGCTTTACTCTGCTAGCGATAGCAAGATTACGAAGGCGACAACAAGTTCTATGTACAACATATGAGAGCCTCCTTGCTTCACCGCATTACGATCATTTAGCTTTCCCCTGCAAAGTCCGCTGTCGTCCCTTTCGGCAATGCGAAGTTTTCATTACACTATTACCCTGTCGAATACCGCAACTAAATCTGCACATTAGTAGGTGTGGGTACGCACTATCAAACATTTATTTCTGCAGCATGTGTGGAATATAGAATCACTGGAGCATTTCCTCCTATTTTGTCGAAAATATAATTAAAGATCTGCTTAAAGCAGCTCCTATCGCGTATAGGCATTCTTCTGTCGGAGATAGACATTTGATTATTTGGAGCAACTACCGTTGGTCGAGGCTGAAAGGAAATGTGTCAGATATTACATGAGTACGTCATTGCGAGTGATAGACTCTCCTCCCAGATAGCAGAAAAAAATGTACGTAACGTTTTCGTAGCGTTTATCCAAGACGATAAAAACGGGTTAAAGAAGACACGAATGAGAGAACTGCGTTGTGAAAACGTCGTATACGTCTACTAATTTCCGGCTTTATTACTTTCCTGAGACGATCTCGAATAGGTCTGCAAGACGTATTCGAAAAACTGGTCTAGAAATAGGATTGGGAAAAAAACACAAATAATCCCTTTGCCAAAACTATTCGTAAACAATTTCTCAACGTTTTAGGGCGTTATCAAAAAGCTGGTCTGGAAGTGGTCTTGAGAGGTTTACGATAATCTGAAGGGAATTTTCGCGGGTGCCAGGAGCGCGATCGGACATCGTTGTTCAGAACGAGCGTTCAGTTTCGCCTCAGCGACTGGCCTATGCCGCGCCGACGTCGTCAGTCGTACCCGTTGGCATGGCCTAGGTCAATCGCGTGAGGTGAAACAGCACGGGCGCTTCTAAAAAGTATCTCTGATCGCGCCCAGATGAATAGAAGCGTCGGCGTTCACTGTAACAGCCACGGCGCAGTGCCAAGCCCTGATGCCCGCATGGCCGGCGCATCCTCTCTCTACCAAGGCACATGATAATGAACCTGTTAGGAATAACGAATTCTTAATACCGCCTTTAGTAAGCTACGATGCTTACAACCAAAATGGGAATATCATCCTGCAAAGAACAACATGCTCACGTCTTGGCAGGCGGCCTGACCAAGGCATTCATGCCAAGAGTGCATGAAATGAGAACATTGTGACCAAGAAAAAACACTATTAAAATGTAATGCTTATGCACGGTTCAAGCAAAATGTGTGAAAATGCAAATAGAAGTAAAAGTACATCAACAATGACAAAAATCGCAGAAAGGATTTGTAATGAACGCGAAAGTGAGCGTCCACTAGTACATAAACAAAATTCCAAGTACACATACAAAAATTAACAGAAAAACATGGAGTGTACTAAAGTTTCTCATTTATCATAGTAAAGAGCACGTGCTATTAGATGGACTAGAGTTATGCAGAAGTGACATCACAGCAAATGGAAGAAATAGACTGAAAAATGCAAAAGTTTGAATCGAATGGTAACTGCCTCCAAGCAATGTTACCATTCAGCTAGAAGCTTGAAAAGAGCACAAACAGAAATACCGCCACATACCATCATTAAAGAATCCTGTGACAGAAATCAAACAAGGGGAACAATTGAATATTGGAAATATTGCCTTTAGGAAATATCCAACAACGTAAGGGCGAGAAAATGAACCATACCACAAAAAGCAATACAGTGAAATTAGTACAGAATACTTAAACGGGAGTCAGTGTAACAAGTGAGCAGTACTGTAGAACAGTGAACGATGAGACTGAGTAATGCTGCATCTTGCCACTCCTTAACATGAGAAACGAAGGTGCAAGCCTCATAGTAGAAACTTATATAAACGTGGAAATAAACTGGAATGCACTGCAAGCTGCATTTGTGTAAGAAAGCAATGGTCATAATAAATAGTAATTGATTTATCTCAAAAGCCCTGTACAAGAGGCAAATATGTACCGATCTGGCAAAAACAAAGTTACAACAAATAATTTGCAAACCAGCAACTACTTTAGTACACTGACATGTCACACTTCACGCACATCTCCAGTCTCCTAAGGTAAAAAAAGGCACTTTGAATGACAAAAAAATTTAACACACGTAGCCCAGAGCAAATTCTTTGCCAGTTCGCCCACACTTTCACATCCAAAAATATTTGCCACATACTACAGGCACAGTTCCACCGATGTTTGCCAGTTCACCCCCACTTTGACGTCCAAAAATATTTGGGCCCACAGTCCAGGCAAAGCTTCATCGATGAATAGCTTGAGAGCACACTACTGAATATTCTGCAGTCCCGCTGGAAATAGAACTACCGCACATGCTGGTAGTGGTTTCAATGTAGACACAACTGCTGCCCTGCACAGGTATGCCAAGATATCTGCACTGGTGCTGCTCCATTTTGTCGAAGTAGACACGCAGATGCACTACGCTGGTAGTTGAAATTTTTTGAATGCCCAAGCATTGGCTTCACCATAAACCGCCACATACCACCCCTGGCATATATATGCACTTGCAACTTGTAGTGTTCCCTATGTGGGTGCCATGTGTAATACCGGTGTCACACGACCACTCTTGATTGCGATCAAACCCGATCCGGATCGAAATTCTCGATGCGATTGGCTCACTTTCGGAGCTTCCGTAAAGGAACCAATCACGACCGAGAAATTCGATTTGTAACGAACTGGATCGTGATAAAGAGGGCCCCGTGTGAAACCGGTATCAAATAATGCACAGACGTACACTTGGAAAATGTGTTGCACAAAGACAAAGAGCTGCGGCATGCCCTGTGGTGCGAAGCGCGTGAACAGAACACAAATCGAAAAAACAAAGCGAGCGCATCGCAAACTCTACGCGCACACATGGTACCCACACGAACTCGGCATGCGGCCAACTAAGTACAGCGCGAAGGGCACACAGCGTACAGTCTGACACGTGTCCCAAACTGCGGACAATGGTACTACCTGGCGCATACAAGTTAATTTTTACCAAGAGCATACCCGACTCAATTACGCAGTATCCACAAGCGTATTATGCAGCCAACATGCTGTATCTATTCGCCAAGTAGAAAAATTGATAACAAGCGCAAAGCTACAAGGGGCTCAATATAATACTACCATTTAAGGCGTCAAATAAAATCGAATTCGGCTGTTTCCCACATTGGACACAAGTTCCCTGTAAGACCATCATGTGGGTAAAGGGTGCGAAAATACAATCAAGGACCTGAAGCGCAAACGATAACAGCACGGTACGGGGCACGCAAAATTCTGTCAGTGTGTTGTAGCACGAGGGAAGAAAATAGGGCGGGCACTTGACCTCCCCTCTTGGGATGCCGTACTAGTACTGAATCATTAAAAAAGCCCGTTTGTAACAGTTTTCTTGTCTGCAACACACTTGAAATACTAAAATACCACGATGACTGCTCTACTGCGGAGATCGGCAAGGTGCGCAGAGAGTAATTTTGACGCCTTTCTTCGCATTCTGCAAAATGCGACTTTCTTGTTAGGTTCACGCATAGCGGCCGATCCGGACGCTAGAGACACACAAGCACAAGTTCGTCCCTTTACCTTCGCCCTTATACTGCCCTCAACACCTGAATTACAGGGCCAATGAAAAGGCGCCTCACGTAACACGACAATGAGCTTCACGACCTCATTAGTGCCCTCCCACTCGACGTAGTCCAATTGAACACACTACTGATTTCCAAATTAACACCAACAAAAAGCGGATCACACAACCCAAACTACTTACAGAATATCATTTTCCTGACGGCAAAGCACTTCAACACTTACATGACAAAGAGAAGCGGCAGCACAAGCAGAACAGCCGCGAACAGACCACAGCGCCATGCGAGTGCGATAACGCGATTATGCCCGGCCCAAACAGATCTCACAATCCAAGCTAATTACAGAACACTGTTTTCTTGACAGCAAAACACTGCAACACTTGCATGAAAAATGGCAGTGACAGCACATCCAGAACAGCTGCAAACAGATCACAGTGCCACGCGAGTGCGATAACGCAACTACGCGGGGCTCACCCAGCTGCCCGGCTTCACGAATTCCGTAGCCGCCTTGGTCACATACCAATTGAAAACACTACTGGTGTCAAACTTAAAATCACCAAAACAGATGGCCCAACCTAAACTAATCAAAGAATTATAAAGGGTAGCGGCAGCACATTCACAACAGCCGCAAACATACCACGGTGCAATGCAAGAGGGATAACGCATCTATGCCCGGCTCAAGCAGATCGCACAACCCTAGCTAATCACAGAATATCGTTTCCTTGACAGCGAATCACTGCAACACTTACTTACATGACAAAGGGTAGCGGCAACACATTCAGAACAGCTTAAAACAGACCACAGTGCCACGCGAGTGCGATGACACAACTACGCGGGGCTCGCCCAGCTGCCCAGCTTCACGAATCACGTAGCCGCCTTGGTCACATGCCAATTGAAAACGCTACTGGTTTCCAAGTTAAAATCACAAAAACAAATGGCACAACCTAAACTAATCAAAGAATTTCTTGACAGCAAAACACTGCAAAGCTTACATGAGAAAGGGCAGGGGTAGCACATTCAGAACAGCTGCGAACAGACCACAGCGTCATGCGAGTGCGATAACGCAACTATGCCCGGCCCAAACAGACCGCACAACCCTAGCTAATCACAGAATATCGTTTCCTTGACAGCGAATCACTGCAACATTTACTTACATGACAAATGGTAGCGGCAGCACATTCAGAACAGCTTCAAACAGACCACAGCGCCATGCGAATGCGATAAGGCAACAATGCCCGGCTCGCCCGCCTGCCCGGCTTCACGAATCACGTAGCCACCTTGGTCACATGCTAATTGAAAACAATACTGGTCTTCAAATAAAAACCACACAAATAGATCACACTGTAAGTATTTCCACTGTTGCAGGTTGATTAATTTACAGTGTGATCTGTTAGTGTGATCTTTATATGGAAACCAGTTGTGTTTTCAATTGGCATGTTTATTACGCCACAGTCTTTCTCTGAAAACGTTGCGAGATAAGTCCTGGTGCTTCCGTGAAAAGATTATTCACATATGTAATCTCGAACCCTGTATGTTGTATGATGGAACCATTCAAGAGATAAGGAGTAGCTGGCGCCTTAAATTGTGCGTGAAGATCTCCTTATATCATATCAATAAAAAAGAGATCACACTGCCCAATCTAATCACAGAATATCGCTTTCTTGAAAGCAAAACACTGCAACGCTTACATTAGATAGGGCAGCGGCAGCACTTTCAGAACAGCCGCAAACATACCACAGCGCAATGCGAGTGCGATAACGCAACTATGCCCGGCCCAAACAGATCGCATAACCCAAGCTAATCACATATTATTGTTTTCTTAACAGCAAAACACTGCAACACTTACATGACAAAGGGCAGCGGCAGCACATTCAGAACAGCTGCAAACAGACCACAGCACCATGCGAGCACGATAACGCAACAATGCCTGACTCGCCCGACTGCCCGGCTTCACTTCATTTCACTTCACGGTATTACATAAGGGGTGGGACACATATAGGTCAACAACAGTATACACAAGAATTTTGAACGAGTTATACAAACAAAAATGATTATTGTGATGCAAGCGCTGCGCAATTTGGTTAAGGAACATAGATGGGCATGTGATTGCAGCAAGTTCTTGGGGAAGGCCATTCCAGTCGCAAGCACTTCGGTGGAAGAATGACGAAGCAAAAGTTTTTATGTGTGCTCGTGGTCGAGACACCTGCTGCTGATGTCCGGTGCAAAGAGAGAAACGTGGTGGGGGAGGGCAGATGTAGGGTTCCTGTGATAGCTCGGAATAAAAGAATTTATGAAATAAGCCCAAACTAGAAATGTGGCGATGAAGTGCAAGAGTAGGTAAGTTGGACTGCGATTTCAAAGATGATAGGCTGATATCAAAAGAGTACGATGAATGAATGAATCTAGTTGCCCTGTTTTGAACTGATTGAAGTGAATTAGCAAGGTATATTTGTTTCGGGGACCAGATGGGCGATGCGTATTCTAATTTTGGTCGAACTAGTGATTTGTATGCGAGTAGCTTAACATGCAGGGGGGCAGAGTGGAGATGACGCTTTAAGAAGCCAAGCGTTTTGTTAGCAGATGAAATAGTATTCGCGATATGGCTATTGCACGTAAGATCATGACTAAGATGAACACCGAGATATTTATATGATTGGACAGGGTCGATAGGAACGTTAGAGATAGTGTAGGGAAACAGGAGAGGATTACTGTGACGGTGGAAAGATATATATTTGCATTTGTTTATATTAAGTGTCATTAGCCAGTCGTTGCACCAGTTTTGTACCAGATTTAGGTTATTTTGTAGGGATTGTTGGTTAAAGGTGTCAGTAACTGTTTTGTAAATAACGCAATCGTCGGCAAACATCCGAATATGGCAATCTAATTTCTTAGGTAGGTCGTTAATATAAATTAAAAAGAAAAGAGGCCGTAGGACGGATCCTTGGGGTACCCCTGAGGAAACTGGCAGTAAGTTAGACATTTGTTTATTAATGACGACTGATTGGGAGCGGTGAGTCAAGAATTCTTTTATCCATGCTAGTATGTCACAATGCAAGTTTAGGCTGGAAAGTTTCAGAAATAGGCGGTTATGGGGTACCTTGTCAAATGCCTTAGCAAAGTCGAGGAAGATTGCGTCGGTTTGGAGGTTAGCGTCAAGGTTGGCATGCAGGTCGTGAACGAAAATGGCTAGTTGAGTCTCACAGGAGAAACCTTTACGAAATCTATGCTGTGATGAATGAAAGAAATTATTTGAGTCCAGAAACTGCATTGTTAAAGAGTAAATGACGTGTTCCATGAGCTTGCAGGGTATGCTGGCAAGTGATATGGGGCGGTAGTTAAGTGGTGAATCTTTTTTACCCGACTTGTGGACTGGGACGACCTTCCCCACTTTCCAGTCGTGGGGTATGATACCTGTAGAAATGGACTGCGAGAATAGTAAGCATAAAAACTTGGCAGACGTGTGGCGAGTGTTTTTCAAGACCTTTGTGTTGATTTCATCAATGCCGGTAGATGAAGAAAGTTTTAACTTATCTATAAGAAGGGATATGCCGGCTTCTGAGAACGTAACGGCTGGCATTGCAATTGTGGGGTCACTGGCTGTCATGAGGGGTGGTGGTTTTTGTTCTTTAGTGAATGCAGATGCGAAGGCAGAATTAAATATGTTAGCGCACTCAACGTCTGAAATAACACGTCCAGAATCGTCAGTCAGGGTAATAACGCGCGAAGATTGGGGGTTTAAAGGCTGCCAGAATTTAGTCGGGTTATCTGTAAGTATGTTTGGCAAATCGATGTGGTAAAAGGAACGTTTAGCGTTTTTTACTGCGACCAAATACGCCTCTTCAACAGCGTAATATTTTTCCCTTGCGCAGTCTGTTCTGCTCAGTTTAGCACTTCGGAAAAGGCGTTTCTTTTTATTTTCTAATCTTCCCAGAGTCTTGGTAAACCATGGCTTGTGGCGGTTAGCGCAGAAGTTGCATTTGGGAATATATTTATTAGCCAATTCATTCACCTTATGTTTAAACATTGATCAGTTAGTGTGGATGTCTTGTTCGTCAAATGACCCCCGATATGATGGAAAAAAGGCCTCCAATTCCGCGTTGAAGGCCTCATAGTTTCCTTTGTTGTAGAGAGAAATTGTTTTTTGGCAAGTTGCTTTTGTTATTTGAGTGAAGTTAAAGCATGCATGGATGACTTTATGATCGCTGATTTCACAGAGATAAGTAATGGCGTTCAGGCTGTCGGGGTGGCTAGATAGTATGAGGTCAAGAATGTTAGCAGTATCTCCGGCGATGCGTGTAGGCTGGGTTACTAGTTGGGCTCGGTTAAAAGTTAAGCAGACATCCATAAGTTCACGGGATTCATCCTGTCTAAAAATAGGATAATTAGGGGCACACCAATCTATGCCAGGATAGTTAAAATCCCCAAAAAGAAGAATGTGGGCCTTAGGGTGTCTACTTTTAAGTTCGTTTAAAATGTTGTGCAGTTTACGGGGGAATTCGGGGCTATTGTGAGGGGGTCTATAACAAACGCCAATTAATATAGATACTGGTGTGGCGCGACAAAGGAGCCTTAATATTTCAAGGTGTGATGAGATATTGATGTGGGAACACTAGATTATTGCTTGTAGCAATAAGGACGCCACCCCCTCGAGAGTTTGTGCGATCAGTGCGGAAAAGATTAAGGTTAGGTAGGTTACAAAGAACTTCAGCGTAGCTTATATTATCAGTCAGCCAGGTCTCTGTCAAGATGAGCGGGTTGCTGCCCGTTGAAGACACGAGGCTGGACACAAGATCGCTCTTTGGAAGCAGGCTGCGTATCTTGGTGTAGATAACCGAGAGGCAAATATTCTCTCGAGGGGCGGTATCGCAAAGATTAGGTTTGTGACGATGGCGAGGTAAGCGCTATGCTATTTCCGTAACCGTTTCTGTGGCAGCATCGAAGGTGCAGCGTTTCTTTCCGAGAAACAAAGTTTTGAACCGCAGAGAGAACGGTCCGGTTTTTGCTTTGCGAATGCGACAAGGTGTTTGCGTGCTGTACGAACAGGAAAGGAAAAGTCTTTTCCAATGTTAAAATTGGTGCCCTTTAACTTGGGCCCATTTGAGAGGACAGTTCCTTTTGTTTTAGAGGACAAAAATTTAACTATAATCGGCCGCTGACGGCCATCTTCGTAGCGGCCCAAACGATGTGCACGCTCAATTTGACATGGGTCCAAGGTTATCCGTAATTTGTCACGACAATGGCGGATTAGCAATTCTTCCGATTCAACGAACGTTTCGCGCGAATTAGAATCCGAAAGGCCATAAAATATCAAATTGTTGCGGCGTGACCTATTTTCGGCGTCATCTAACCGAGCTTCAAGGTTAGTAACAAGAGCAGCAGTCTTAGCGAATACAGATTGGGCAGACTGCAGATCGGTTTTGAGAGTTGAGACACCCTGGAAAGCGCTTTCTAGATCTGCTACGCGCTTTCTCAAGTCAGAAATGGTTGTGTCAATAGAACGCATCTGATGTTTAAGGTCCTGTACATCGGTGATTATTTGGTCCTGACCGGTTGACAACGTCTCCAGTTTAGCAAGAACGCGGTCCAATCTTTCAGTACCAGGGTTCGTCTCTATATCGCCCAGCTTCACGAATCACGTAGCCGGCTTGGTCACATGCCAATAGAAAACACTACTGGTTTCCAAACTAAAATCACAAAAACAGATCGCACAACCTAAACTAATAAAAGAATATCGCTTTCTTGACAGCAAAACACTGCAACACTTACATGACAAAGGGTAGCGGCAGCACATTCACAACAGCCGCAAGCATACCACAGCGCAATGCGAGTGCGATAACGCAACTATGCCCGGCCCAAACAGATCGCACAACCCTAGCTTATCACAGAATATCGTTTCCTTGACAGCAAAACACTGCAACACTTACATGACAAATGGCAGTGGCAGCACATTTAGAACAGCTCCAAACAGACCACAGTACTATGCGAGCGCAATAACGCAACAATGCCCTGCTCGCCGGGCTGCCCAGTTGCCCGGCTTCAGAATCACGTAGCCAGCTTGGTCACATGCCAATAGAAAACACTACTGGTTTCCAAAGTAAAATCACAAAGACAGATCGCACAACCTAAACTAACCAAAGAATATCGCTTTCTTGACAGCAAAACACTGCAACTCTTACATGACAATGGTTAGCGGCAGCACATTCAGATCAGCCGCAAAAATACCACAGCGCAATGCAAATGCGATAACGCAACTATGCCCTGCCCAAACAGATTGCAGAACCAAAGTTGTGACTTGCATGATTTTGCGCTCTGGGGCCAAGCTGCAAGTTGTTCATTGCTCTCAGGGGGAAGCGCGTTGTCTGATGAATTTTGTACGCTTACTGTATTGCATATGCATAAGCTATCACCTAACATTTCATATCGAGTTAAATATGTGCACACACACATACACACGATATTTATATATATATATATATATATATATATATATATATATATATATATATATATATATATATATAATGTTAACTTCATACGTACCTATGCAAAGCATAGTGAACTTGTACATGCTGGAATGGTGAAAACGTTTACTGCGCTCTCTTCTTTATATTACACAACGAGGAAATAAAACGAAACTGCTGTTTGTTATACAACCGTAGTTTTCATTATTCAGACGCTTGGGCACAAAAAGTTAGCATTGTACGCACGAAAACTGCACTGCACTCGTGCCTCAGCAGTAAAAGAAAAATAAAGTCATTTTAGCGGTAAGGTATTCACATCATTCCACCGTGAATAAGAGGAAACACGGCAAATCTGCCTTGTCCAGCGGGAATCTTGAAGCATTTGCATGCGACGCTGCTTATTTTCCAGGAGCTCGTTGTCACAATCAGTGCTGACACCTTTGATATGGCAAAGAGACTGGAAGGAACCGTGCAGTCATACAGGTCTTTTTTCCTGCTGAATTCTCGGCCGACTACCATTGGCGTACGGGCATCCAAATCAAAAACAACACTACCTGCTATTATGACTGTTCCATCCTAAAGAACACAACAATTGTCAGCCTCGCTTGCCTTCAAAACACTACTTTGAATGTGTCCTACCTAGTATTGCGTACCAGTACAGTGTTGTGGCAGCAACGCTCCTTCGTGCGGCTGGCTGTTTCAACTGCAATTCTGGCGTGACATTGGATCGAAGTGTAGCGCAGTTGGCTTGATGCTTCTCGTGCACGCACCTGTCGAGCTGCTGCAGCTGATGTTTCGCAGGTCGAATGGGCCGTCTTATTTGACTCATGTAGTTTTTTTGCTCTGAAGGTGCTGAAACCGTCTAGCGGGCCAAACTGCCGGACATCCTGAGCGAGGTGCACGAGACCAAGGACATTGTACATTACATGTTGCTGGCGGTACAGTTGGCTAAACGTACGACCAAAGGATACCAGCAGCTTGTGGGCATACTGGTTCATGCTGTGGCACAAGTGCTGGCGAGCCAAAATTGGAATGGCCGCATGCAGCACCAAGAAGTTGCCATACCTTTGGCGAATTAAATGGCGTTGCATTAATACCGGACCTGTGTACAAAAGCCATTGCCGATGCTCGGTAGCCTTCCACGCGCTCAAGTCATGTAGAGGTTGCCGTTTGCAAGCGAATTCTTGGCAGACGTATATGCTGCCAATGTTTAGCAACTTACTTGACAAACTGGAAATTTCATCGGGCCGTAGTTTGAAAGAAGACCTGCTTTCTCTTTTCCACAACTGGTAAGAGTTTTTCTGTGCGCCCAAGCACACCATATGCATGTACTCGTATGGGACCTGACTCACTAACCCAATCGGAGGTTCCGAGAGTGGTGTGTTGTTCGCGTGATGCTCAGGGCAAGCTCTTGTCTCAAAGTCCTCATCTGTCCGCTGTCGTGCTTCGGCATCGGGGAAAACTACTTGGCCCATGCAATACAGGCCCTTCTGCTGGCATTTGCTGCAGCCATGGTATCCACCGTGATATTTAATGCCAAGCACAAATGCTCTTCCTGGTGCGTCGCAAATAAATCCTTTCACGTGCACAACAAAGTGGTGACCGTTCGATGTGGTGCCAGTGTTAATGACTGGCCAGGTCCACCATAAACTCCGAAAGGAAGGCTTGTACATAATGAAGTTATTTTTCTCTTTACTTCGTAGCAGCCAATCATAAACAGAGAACGTGGATCCAGCTGATCACAGTTTCCAAGAATGGGCCAGAATTGTTCAGTGGTGCTGCCAACACGCATGCCGTCGATGTAAAAAAAAACAGCTCAAGCATTGTCCCGCCAGTAAAGTTTTTTGCAGCTGTCGAGCATTTAAGTGTTTTTGCAAGGTAAAAGTGAGTATATATGTGAGGCGGCACGCTAGGTGTCTGTTAGGCTGCTGAGCACGAGGTCGCGGGATCGAATCCTGGCCACGGCGGCCGCATTTCGATAGGGGCGAAATGCGAAAACACCCGTGTACTTAGATTTAGGTGCACGTTAAAGAACCCCAGGTGGTCGAAATTTCCGGAGTCCCCCACTACGGCGTGCCTCATAATCAGAAAGTGGTTTTGGCACGTAAAACCCTATATATTAATTTTTTTTTTTACGCTAGGTGTCGGAGTACGCCTCAGTGTACTGAGCAGTGTTCTTGCGCCTGCCGGAATATCTACGTTGCACACATTCCGCGATTGGACAAGAAGTTCTGATACTGCACTGAGTGGGATGGCGTGCCCAGTATTCAACGAAGCTAACCACGCTTGGAACTATATAGGCGTCTTGAAAACGTGTAGCCAACCTCGACGCCGGCTTCTAGATGGGACCCTGGATAGCCGTAGTCGTCGCCTACCCCTGGCAGTCCAAAATTGTTTCCGTAGCTACAGCATATTTATAGTTCCTCGGCTACTTATGTAACGGACGCGCTATCAGAATATGCGTTAACGCCAGCAACATGTGCTGACTGGCAGCGCTCCTCCGAGGTCAATGCGGAGTCGTTGTCTTTATTACAAAGGGCGGCTTCGATGTTTCTGCACTCGCGCTCCATTTCCTCCTGGCGCAAAACACTTCCCGTTGCGATGCCAACTTCATTTGCAATCCTCCGTCACTTCTGACGTGAGGTTAACACACCAAAAGGCTTTTTTTTTTTCTTGCCATACTCATTCGTATGTAGGTCGAATAGAGGAGAAATAGACACGATGAGAGCTATTCGACAAGTGAGGAATTCTCCTGCGGAAGGCGCTGTCGAAAGCTTACCCGGTACGCTTGATAACTAAACAGATAGAGCAAGTCAAGTGAGGAATTCTCCTGGGGAAGGCGCTGTCGAAAGCTTACCCGGTACGCTTGATAACTAAACAGATAGAGCGAGTCATGTGCAGTCAGTCGTTTTCAAAACGAATTCACCGCTCATTTTTAAGCTGTCTGGCTTCCAACGCTTTCAACACGTATTCACCCCTCGTTTTTAAGCTATCTTGTTTGGAACGTCTTTGATGCGTTGATCTTTGTTAAAAATCCGTTTCAGACGTTGAATGCCTTAATACGTTTTCAAGAATGTGCCTTACCTGGGATGTTAAGCACATTTACCCCATTATTAACACTGAATCACGTTATTTTCATAATATGGCATCTTCATCGTAATTGGTATGACCACTATTCAAGAAACGGAAGGAGAAAATATTTTATATTTATTATGAAATAAATATGAATAGTCATCATCATCATCATCAGCCTGGTTACGCCCACTGCAGGGCAAAGGCCTCTCCCATACTTCTTCAACTACCCCGGTCATGTATACTAATTGTGGCCATGTTGTTCCTGCAAACGTCCTAATGTCATCCGCCCACCTAACTTTCTGCCGCCCCCTGCTACGCTTCCCTTTCCCTTGGAATCCAGTCCGTAACCCTTCATGACCATCGGTTATCTTCCCTCGTCATTACATGTCCGGCCCATGCCCATTTCTTTTTCTTGATTTCAACTAAGATGTCATTTACCCGCGTTTGTTCCCTCACCCATTCTGCTCTTTTCTTATCCCTTAACGTTACACCCATCTTTCCTCCAGGTTTCTGCCCCATACGTGAGTACTGGTAACACACAGCTGTTATACACTTTTCTCTTGAGGGATAGTGGCAACCTGCTGTCCATGATTTGAGAATGCCTGCCAAACGCACCCCAGCCCATTCTTATTCTTCTGGTTATTTCAGTCTCATGATCCGGATCCGTGGTCACTACCTGCCCTAAGTAGATCTATTCCCTTACCACTTCCAGTGCCTCGCTACCTATCGTAAACTGCTGTTCTCTTCCGAGACTGTTAAACATTAATTTAGTTTTCTGCAGATTAATTTTCAGACCCACCCTTCTGCTTTGCCTCTCCAGGTAAGTGAGCATGCATTACAATTGGTCTCCTGAGTTACTAAGCAAGGCAATATCATCAGCGAATCGCAAGTTGCAAAGGTATTCTCCATCAACTTTTATCCCCTTGTTCTTCCCACTCCAGGTCTGTGAATACCTCCTGTAAACATGCTGTGAATAGCATTGGAGAGATCGTATCTCCCTGTCTGACGCCTTTCTTTATTGGGATTTTGTTGCTTTTTTGTGGAGGACTACGGTGGCTGTGGAGCCGCTATAGATATCTTCCAGTATTTTTACACATGGCTCATCTACACCGTGATTCCGTAATGCCTTCATGATTGCTGAGGTTTCGACTGAATCAAACGCTTTTTGAATATGAATGAATATGAATATGAAACGTAATATGAATGGTACACATCAGCAGATTACAAAAAACGAAGAAGTTACATTTTCCAATGAGGACCATTGCCAGTTCGCCCCCCCCCCCCCCCCCCCCCTCATGGTAGCGTGCCGAAATCTTAATGAAAAGAAGAAGTCGAAGAAGGAAGAAGAACAGAAACAGTGGTCAGGGTGAGGTAGATTCTTCACTGGCTCGCGTTCTTCTGGACTCGGGGAATCTGTCCCAGTTTGTTACTGAGAGGGTGGCCCGTATTATTCGAACACTGCTGGCGAGGCTTTGCACGGAGCCGGTCCTGCTCTCTGCGGGGAATCGGTCAAGTATGGGGCGGTTTTTTTCTTTAGTTTTGTTTTGTTCTTTCCACTTATTGTGTCGTCAATCTGATGGTGAGTTCCTAATGTCTCTTTCTTCTCCCGGCCAGAGATCTTTCGTCTGGAAGGCTTCGCCTCCTACTAATGACATGCCTATAGGGGCTTTCTTGCGCAGTGGCATTCACAGCGTTGCAGTGGCCCTAGTGCCGACCTGTGGGGGATTCATACGCGTGAAGAATCCCAAGGTGATTCAAGAAGAGCTGCGGAAAGCAACCCCGCATTTCCAAAGCAACCCACCTTCTGAAGTGCGAAATGGTCGCGAATCACCCGGTGAGGCCTTTTACTCCTGCTCATCTAGCTTGCGTTAAGGGTCTAGTTGGTGGAGTCGACGCGAGTCTGTGTGCTTCCGAGTTCCTGCAGACGTTCTCCCCGGTAGGTGCCGTCTCCGCCTACCGATGTTCACGCGTTTGTGAGAATCGAAGAGCCTCCACAGAGTCGGTTATTGTCCCCTTTGCAGGCACAAATAGGCTGTCAGAGATCAAGGCGTGGCCATTGATATACAGGGTGGAAGCAATTTCTCCCCACCCAGTGCAATGTGTTCAGTGTTGGCGATATGGCCACAGTATTAAGGGATGTCGATCAGAGCTTCGGTGCCGCATTTGCGGAAAAGGCCACGATGGAAAAACGTGTTCCTCTCAGAGCGAACGATGCTGTTTGTGTGAAGCTTCCCACCCTGCGGACTGTGCGCAATGCCCTGCCAGAGACCAAGAGCTCGAAATTCTACAAACTATAGAATGGAAACAGTGTTCGCGTTGTGAAGCTCGTGCCCTCTCACTAGAGAAATCATGTGGCTATGCTGAAGCTGGTGCTCGTCACTCCAAAGCAATGGATGCATTTCTTGGCGATGTTGTAGCTGCTGCCGTAGAGAAAGCTTCACCTCTCAGTTGTCGCAACTTTTGCTTATTACTGCGCGTCCAAGTATTGCTTCTGAAATCACAGTCTCTGATGAGAACATAGAGAAACACGTATCTACAGAGGCCTCGCCTCGCAGTACTGATGCCTCCGAAGCTCCCGCAACTCATGTAGAACATGGGAGCTTTCACAGTCACGAATCCGGTTCAGATACCATTGAGAACATGGACTTGGATGCTAGAACTTGTAAACATCGTGCTTCTCCATACTCCCCGAGAGCTACTACCCTCCAAAAACTAAAAGCTAAAGAGAGTGAAAATAAAAGCTTATCAAAGGATGATTTGCTAAAGGATAACACACTACACACGGCAGTTAATACTGCCGGAATATTGTCAACATAGGAAGCTTGAAAGTGCTGCAGTGGAACTGTCATTCCATTTTTGCTGCAGCCGCTGATCTCTTATATGTCTGTGAAGATATTTCTCCTGATTTCCTCCAGATGGCATCAACATCGTAATCAAGGCGTGGCCATTGATATACAGGGTGGAGGCAATTTCTCCCTACCCAGTGCAATGCGTTCAGTGTTGGCGATATGGCCACAGTATTAAGGGATGTCGAGCTAAAATTAGTCACCAGTCATTCTCCACTCAAAGTGAGATTCTAGCATTGGATGTAACGCTTCCTGGATGCGCCCAGTTTTCGATAATGATTGTCTATTTCCTTACAGGAGTCCGCAATACAGGCTCTCTTGATGCCGCGGCTGCAGCATGCAGAAAGGATATAATCATAGCTGGTGATTTCAATTCTCACCAAGTATCTTGGGGTTATCGGTCCGACTCTTGTGGTAAGCGATTGTTAGATTGGGTTTCGTGAAATAACCTTAATTGTGTAAATTTGAGAACCCCAACTTATGTTTCCGGCAAATCGCTTTCCGTGTTAGACCTAACTTTTTCCAGTTCGGGCTGCGTAATTTCCTCCTGGTCTGCTATTACCTCAGCCACAAATAGCGACCATCTTCCAATAACTTTTGAAATAACGCGCCCAATTATTTTGGTTGAAAAGCATGTCCGCACCTATATTAGCTATAATAAATTTCAAGTTTCACTGCGATCAGCTTTAGAAAAACAGGTTGACCTAAATGATGAAGTTAAGGCAGTTAATTTGTGTCAAGTGCTAAGTGACAGTTATAAAAAATGCAAGTTCAGTATGCAGTCAACTAAAGGTGGTATTTATTCACCATGGTGGAATCCGGAGTGTGCACGCAAATATAGAAGAAGAAAGGCGGCCTGGAGAAAGTTACTGTATAATCAATGTCCACGTAATTGGAATGACTATAGGTTGTTGCAGCTACATTCAGGCAAACACTTGACAAAGCGAAAGAAAATTATAACGCCAAAAAATACAGTTACCTATAATAAGTCTAGTAATAAAAAATCCCTGTTTCGGTTTCTTCGGTCTAAAAAGATTGTTTCTGCCCCAATAAATGTAGAGTCTTTTACCTTAACTTCCACTGAATTAGTGAACTCTGGAGGATATTGCAAAAGGCTCAGAGCGTCAATTCACATCACTTCGCCCTATCATATACCGGCACCTGAACCAGCTAGTGAGTACATAACAGTCCCACTAGAAGTATAATGAGAGAGGTAAAGATGCTGCAAGCTTCAGCCCCAGGTCCTAATGGCATAACTACAGCAATGATAAAATTATTATTCGAATTGTCGCCCCAGGATTTGCTTAATTTTATAAACTACTCGATTAAAAATGCATGGCTTCAACCAGATTGGAAGGTTGCCAAAATAATCCCACTACTCAAAAAGTCAGGCGATAGATATACAATAGACAACATTAGACTTATTTCTCTCACCTCAAATCTAATAAAGTTAATTGAGAGAGTTCTATTTGGTCACATCAATAGGTGAATAGGCCAGAACCAAATATTAAGTGATTCTCAAATAGGATTGAGGCCTGGCTGCTCAATTCGGTGTGCTCATGTTGAGTTGGAGAAAAGAATTCAGCTCGCTCGCCGCAACAACCAGTACGTGGTCTCAGTGACATTAGACATTGCGAAGGCGTATGACAGTGTCTACCACAGTACTTTAATCAACAGACTCAATACTGTGAATCTTCCACAGCATATAATTGCATGGATTTAAAATCGTCTAAGCGGACGAACATTTTATTGCTATCAAAACGGTGTTTCTTCTAAAAGTTACAAACAGACAAGAAGTGTTCCTCAAGGTGCAGTACTTTCCCAAATATTATTCAGTATTTTACTAAATCACATCCCGACACATCATGACGTACAAGTATACGTATACGCTGACGATATCGCATTTTTCACGGTATCGAATGATATCCATAGCCTATTTAAAGCTTTGCAGTCGTATTTTATACAGACTGAAATTTGGCTAAAACGAATGCAAATGTCGCTAAATGTCAACAAAAGTGCGATCATTTTCTTTCCCTTGACTTTTCCTATCCGAATAACACTGTCGTATGGCCAGGAGATTATTCCGCAGGTACATTCTTTAAAATGTCTGGGAATGATTTACACCGAAAAGCTTAATTGGCAGACACACATAGAATACATCGTATCTAAAGTAGCACGCGCTGTTGGCTTATTACGAAGGGTCTGCAGCAGTCGTTTGGGAATGCGCAGGGAGAACTTGCTAATGATTTATTGTATGTATGTCCGCCCTAGTCTAGAGGTTGGATGCGTGTTATTTTCAGGAGGTCGTACGGGTAAGTTACGTCCTCTTGTTCATTTAGAACGCGAATCACTACGTCTGTGTCTAGGCCTTCCAAAAATTGTAGCCAATAATATTTTCTATCATGAAACTCACCTGCCTTCTCTTTTATTTG
Source organism: Dermacentor andersoni (assembly GCF_023375885.2). Lineage (NCBI taxonomy): Eukaryota > Metazoa > Arthropoda > Arachnida > Ixodida > Ixodidae > Dermacentor > Dermacentor andersoni. The sequence continues at coordinate 2,823,684 of NW_027314755.1, forward strand.
AGAACCAACTGCATTCTTTGAGAATCAATGGTCCAGACTGCATTGTCCCCAGGTAGTTCTTGTGCAGAAGCTATTAGAGCCATTACAAATATCAATCCGTGATGTGGCGTTTAAAAATTTACCTACTTCGACAGTAAGTGTTGAATTTGGCGATATATTTCCCAATAACTCTAAGCTCCTACCAATTCGTTACCTTAAAGGTTTATTGGATGACCACCTTGAAAACCTCCACATAAATGCAATAATAGCCCCAGATGCTTCTGTCAGTGAAGAGAAGGCCGGAGTGAGTATTTTTTCTACATCATTAAATTCGTCTTTCTCTCTTCGACTACCGGACTTTACGCCAATATTTCAAGCAGAGTTATTGGCGATCATCCTAGCTCTACGGAAACTTCCGACCATCTATTTTTTCAGCCCTAATCTTAACAGACTCCTTGTCTGTTTGCCCCGCTTTATCTGTGCCAAATTCAAGTATCATTCTCCATGAATTTCATTCATTCATTCCCAAACAATTACGCCTCATCCATTTGGTATGGGTGCCAGGGCTAGTGGGGCTCACTTTAAACGAGTCAGCAGACGCACTAGCAGCGGCATCTCTTAAAGCCCGGTACTGAGGATCCTAAAACCTTCGGCATACATCACTTCTGCAAGATTTTAAAAATTTTTCATTGAAGAACATGCCAAAGCATGTGTATTAGATAACGCCGATTTTCAGCACCTTAGATTTCCTTGGCACAGCGGATGGTGTGCAACAAGAAAATTTGAAGTTTCATTTATGCGTATGCGTTGCAGAATCCACGGCTTAATTTCTATTCCCATAGGTCTGCTTTGGCACCTTCTCCTAAATATTCTTACTGCAATGAATCCGAAACTATGGATAATTTATTTATATAGTGTCGTAGGTTCAACGTGCATAGAAAACGACTTCTAGGAGTCCCTTCCGATAACTTGGATTAGCCATTAGGCTACCTACCTTTCATTCTGTCTCTGGGGGCGTCGGTACTAGAACACTGTAAGTGATGCCATGTATAAATTTTGTAATGAAAACAAGGAGACTTCCATGCTGATCTTACTGTTTTTATTTTCCACAACAAGAAACCGAAAATATTAACTTCTAATTTTAAGGAACTATAGCATGAAAAATATTATTAACGATTAGAATTCATTTATTTAGGCATTCATTCTTTTTCGACCCACTGCCGCGCGATTCATGGCTCCCCCGTAGTGGGTTGTGCTAAAACTACAGGCACCAAACCAAACCAAGCGGCTGCTGATTGCACAGCGTGGTCCAGTGCCGCTTCCAGTGGAGATTTTCTTGCCACCCAGCGTTTTGGCCAAGGATTGAGTAGCTGTTTTTTTTCTTTTATCGATTGCTGACTGTTATGCAATTTTTTTACCAGAGCCAGGGGCCGTCTCCTGGTCCGCTTACATTCCACCGCAGGAGTTACCTGTGGAACTGCGTGATGATGTGGATAGTGGCGTATGGTAGTGAAAAGACCAGCTTGGAATGATGATTGTGTTGTGACAACAACAAGAAGAGAGTTGGCGATGGTGATTGCTTTCTATTTCCCCAAAAATAATTTTTTTTTTTAAATGGGGAAACCCGCACCATGAGTGGGGTATAGCAGGCGTAAAAGCCAATAAAAATAAACAAATAGGGGAAGCGTGAGCTGTCGCAGGAGAAATTTAAGTAAAAGCTAATTAGTAAAAGAAAAAATCGGATGCTAGCCTGAATGAGTGGTCAGAAGAAAATGTTATCGCCGTAGGCAAACAATGAATTCTTTCGCATAGTGGAGAGGAGTGCTCCTATTTGTGTGACAACCCTACAGCTCACCCCCCCCCCCCCAAGGGCCCCCCCACCACAGCAATCCGCAGCATTGGCGGTGTTTATTGAAAATAAAGCAGCCCGTGGGCGCAGAGTGCTCTTCAGATTTTGCGCATGTCCACGGGTAGGCAGTTGACGCCAGCGTAGCCAGGCAGGAACGCCGCATCCGGCTTCCAGAGGAAACGGCCAGGAAGGTGGAGACGATGCCTTGGGCTGCACGCTTCGCAGAAGACAAATGATATGTAACGTCCAGAGTGCACAGGAAGACCAAAGAATGGCCAGGAAAAAGAAGAAAGTGATACGACAGAATCTGGGAAGGTAGAAGAAAGGCAATGAGAAAAGAAAGATCAAGCATGCAGCTAGAGTCAGCTGACACGGGGAAGCCCCGCCAATAGTAGGCTGAAACAGTGCAGCTGACACGAACAAACATGCTAATGTAACATGAGGTAAAAAATGAATCAGATAAATGAATTAAAGAGTGAATTTAGGATGCATCAGGAACTAGGGAAGGGGGAGAGGAAGGAGAGACAGAAAGGACTGCGAGACGCGCTAGCTGGAAAAGCAAGGCCCGCGATCGTCGAGAATTAAGCAGAACGGAGTAACTGTTGGGAGACAGAGACTGAACGTGTGCTCTGCCGCGCAACTGTGGTACTATGTCTGCCTTGTTAGAGCAGAAGGTGGAATAATGCGTCACGTCGTCGCACACTGCGCCCTACGTGCGCAAGTTTGAATCACGAAGGTGGAATCCATGTCGGTAAGAAACAAAACGCCCACGTCCCGTAAATAAATGTCCAAGAAGCTTGGTCGACGGGCACCGATCAGCGATGGCATGGACGCTGGGAACCCAGCGGTAAAGGCGCGTGCCGCAGCCCTGCCGCTGCCAATAACTACTCCACTGGTTTCGCGTGATGCGATAAAAGCGCGCGCTCACTGTTTTGATGGGGGCAGTGGAAGTCCGAAGCATGCCCGATCTAGCCGCCGACGACGCCGCGGTGTCTGCCAACTCATTGCCCACAACGCCCCGGTGTCCAGGGACGTGATGCAGGCACACGCGGCGACCCTCGCGAGCCAGCAAATTGAGCGCCCGTTTGCACCTCTCCACGCGGGAGCCCGTGTCGCTGAGATGTGAGATCGCAGACAGTGAAGGAAGGCAGTCCGTGTAGACGTGTACGGGCGCTCCAACAGGCATCGAAGCTATGAACGCGAGCGCCTCGGCGAAGGTGAGCGCCTCAACGCTATACGCGCTTGTGGCGTTTAAAATCTTGTAACTTGCGCAGAACCGTTAAGCGTCCGCAAGGGTCGAACACAAGAAAAGCCACCCCCGAGAAGACACTCCTGAACGCGTCGTCAGTGTAGATGTGAAAAGCAGAGAGGGCAGCGATGCGAGAGAATGTGCTGTAGGGAGGCGCGTGAAGGTGGAGCGACATATTTCGCGAGGGTGACGGGACCACTGCTTAAACGGGCAGTCAGTGTCGCTCGGATGGAAAGTGTCAGACCCGTAATAGGTGATATCATGGAGCGCGAAAAGCGAAAACTCTGCGCTCAGGCGGTCCAACTCCACTGTGAGAGGCAGACAGTTTGCCAAAACCTGCAGCGCCGAAGTTCCGGTCGTATAGAAGGATCCCGTCAACGCCACCAACAGAGACCGCTGTACTGACAGGACGCGTGTCTGAAGGTGCGTCGTCGGGAGAGACGGCCACCATACCGGCGACGAGTATGCAACGGAAATCAGCAGAACCTGTCTATAAAAACGATGTAAAAGGACTGCACGCAGCGTAAAATGCGTGCGGATAAAATTTACCAATCGCGTACCAATATCTCTGCTTTAGTCTTAAGATAGTCACCGTGGGCGCGAAAGTTCAGTTTGTCATCGAAGAACGCCCGTAGGAGTTTAATATGGATGGTCCTGATGTTTTAGAAAAGCTCCATCAATCGAATAGACGGACGGCGCTTAGATGTGCCAATATGCTCGTTGTTGAAAAAGACAAAGAAAGATTTTGATTGGCTGATTTTGACCTTGTTTTGCCTGGCCCAATCGCAAATAGAGGTTAAGGCTGATTCCGCTAAAGCCGGCAATTGCAAATGCAATGAACCATAAAGCAACGATGGGATCGTCCGCAAACGCCTGTATGTGGACGCCCTCGGGCAATGGGAGACTTAGTTGTGGATGAATGACTAGGTTCAATAGCAGGGGCCTAATAGGCGATCCCTGCGGACTGCGAATCGAAGGGCGGGCCGAGATGTCTCCAGTCTTTGTCCGGAGAACTACCGTACGACCGCTGAGAAAAGACTGAAGAAGCTGATACAGGTTCGCCGGGAAACGGTGTTTACGAAGAAAAAGCAACACGGCATCATGCCAGACGCTATCGAAGGCGCAAGTGAAATCCAATGAGATTAACAGCGCAGGCGCCTTGACGGCCTGAAACGCACTAAGTCGCTACCTGATGGCGTACAGTGCCAGAGGGGCACTCCGCGCATGAGGAAAACCAAACTGGTTTTCATGAATAAGGTGATGAGAGTTAAGCCAATAATAAAGGCGAGAATTGAGCAGGCGTTCAAGAATTTTACCAGAGAGAATTCATGACCACCGGACGATAGGCTGATGGAACGTGAGGGGGATGGTTAGGCTTAAGGATAAAAATGTTGAGGCCCGTCTTCCACGTAGAAGGGAAATAGCCCAAGCGAAGCGAAGCGTTGAGTATGCATAAAAAGAAATGAGGGTGGGGATGATGGAGTTGCTGCACAAACATGCCACTTAGCCCATGTAGGCCTGGTGCCACACGTAGATTTCCCAGAAGCAGCGAATCTTCTATCTCCGGAAGTGTAAATGGGTGATCGTCTGGTATCGCCGGATAAGGAGAGCCCGCGAGCGCACGAGTGAGACTGTGAAACTCACTTTCCGCAGCGGGATCGTCCACCGCGACGTGCGTGCACAGCAAAAGCGCAGCGGAAGCCTGAACCGAGATGGTGAGGACGCCATCCGATGTCTCTAGCGGGGGAAGACAAGTGGGGGAGCGCAGCCTGGCTAATGCCGACTGGAAAGGCCGGCCGAAGAGGTTGCGGGACGTAAGGTCCGAGCACATCACGTGGACAGCCGCGCGATGTGCCGCGCGTTCGCGTAGATGGTAGGCAGAGGAAAAGAAGAAAAAGCAACAACGAACAAGCTCGAAAGAAAGAGACTAGAAACAAGGAGGAGAAGAAAGAAGGAAAGCAAACAAGACCACGGAAAACCACTCGGCGATCTTCCGACAGCCCGCCGCGCCGAAGTCCGCGCGCACCTCCGAGCGCCACCGGCAACCGCGAGCGACACGGGACCGCCATACCGGGGCGAAAAGGCAGGGAAAGCGTGACTATCCATAACCAGTGTGGGCCCGCAAGCGTGATATCCTGCTTTGCAGGATTGGGCAAGCCTGAGACTCCGTAGGGTGCGCGCTCGGTCGTCCCACGCGTCGACACTCACTGCAGCACACGGCTACATCCTCCAAGCGAACGGTGCATCGCTCGCCGAAGTGCGGACCCGCGCATCGCGTGCATACAGCGCACTCAGGCGGCCATCGAACGGGGCAGACGCGCCGGGAGTGGCCGCAGGGGGAGCAGAAGGTGCACGTAGGAGCGTGGAGGTCCTCCCTCACGCTACGTCCACCCCACGGCGACACGCCCGTGGCTAATGAGTGTGCGGAACGCCGACGGATCCACCGCGACGACGTGGGAAAAATTCCCCGATCGCTCGTGGAACCATGCCCGCACCTCACAAAACGAGGGGTCAAGGTGCAAGTCCGTATTACGCACGTTAAGTTGTTCGATTAGAGTATTCGCAGAAACGCTGGGAGCCGCCACTGTGAGTTTTACCCTGGGGCTTCCGATGGTTGACCAGACGAACGGATATTGCCATTTTGGTAACGGTGCTATTCTCCATCGCCTGCTGTAGGCGCACCATAGACGCGAGATCCTCCGATAAGGCCGTGATACCATGGGGTGTTTTACGTTACGTTAATCTATAAGGTTCGCTTGAACATGGTCAATCTTTGTTTTAAGCGGGCGCAAGACCTCCTGCACCGCAATGGGTTGCCGCACGATCGGTGACAAAAACATAATGTGAGCATGCTCCCGTTTGGTGGCAGGAAAGGCTCTAAACAGCTACAGCAGGAACGAGCACCGGAGCCGACGCAGGCCCCATACGGCCGAGGTCAGACGCGGCCGCAGCACCTGGCAGAGAGCATCAGGCAGCGCACCGGTGATTGCGAAGAAGACCATGTGCCACCAACAAAGAAGCGGCGTGCAGAGCGCGCAGGGCGTCAGAGCGAGCGGAAGTCTGGAACGGCTACTGGTAAAACGGGGGTTCAAGGCTCGTTGACTGGTGACAGGGTGTACGGCTACCGAGCCGACCTGGTCTAAGATCCCGCTCGTGGCTGAGCTCTCCTGGCCCCAGCGGCCTGCGGTTATAGCGGCCTGGTACAGTGCTCCCTGTTGGGGAACGGGACGCCTGAGCTACATGCCTGCTGAGCGAGTCCGATGACGGGCGACCGGATGTCCGGATACCCTGCGAACCTGATCAGAGATCCCGCTCGTGGCTGAGCTGCCCTGGCACCAGCGCCCTGCTATAGCAGTCTGGTGCAGTGCTTCCTGCTGGACACCGTGGCCCCTGAGCTACTTGCGGACAGAGCCCGACGTTATAGCGGCAGAGGCGTTATGGGCCAGCTAAAACAGTGGCCTGGTGTTTTGCCGGCCTGCTGCTCCCCTGCTTCCACGTCGCGACAAGGTGTGGCGTGATGATGATGGCGTAAGACTTCGCCGTCGCAAGCAACAACACACCAGCTGTCTTCAACTGTCAGACAAGGCAACGACGCACTACGCAACGATAACCGTAATGGTTACCACAACGAGGACACACACCGGCAGGTCGTGATGCATGAGTGCTAGGCACATCCTTAGATAGACAAACGACTTCCGAATTCTCTAGTAAGCGTGTATGTAAATCATCTGTATCGTGTTAGCGTGTCTGTATAAATAAAGTCTGTGTTGCATGTAAAAAGCGGCCGTCTCCCATGTCGTTATTAAAAGGATCCTGAGCCCAACGGACACAGCAAGTTTGTTTCCATCAAAATCTGTTTCTACTCAACGGCGTCACATCAGTTCTTGTGGCTCTTCTTTCAACCGGTGACGGTGTCATACGGATGAAGAATCCAAAAGTGATTCAGGCGGAATGGCGATCGGCGATGGTCCGATCGGCAATTTCCAGAACATGACTGAGGTCCGCCAATGTGGCAGGGGAGAGATATCCTCTGCTTTTCCGCAGACCAGTGCTGGGTACAAAGCATTTGAACGTGTTCGCTGTTCGCCGCCTATCCGGTGAGCGCACTTATTCTTCCCCACTTGGCATGTGTGAAAGGGGTTGTCCGCGGCGTCGATATGAACATGACACCGGCAGAGGTATTAGAGATTTTTTCACCGGCGGGTGTAATGTCAGTTTATCGGTGTAGACGTGTGGTCGGGAAAAACAGGATTCTACTGAGTCGGTCATAACCATATTTGCAGGGACAATTCAACCATCAGAGCTTAAGGCGTGGTCTCTAATCTACAAAGAGAATTGAACCTCTGTCCCCTCCTCCCCTCCAATGGGTAAAGTGCTGCCGTTATGGACACACCATAAAAGGATGCAGATCTTCTTCCAGGTGCCCGATTTGGGGTCAAGGGCACAATTCTAGTGAGTGCAAAAGCAAGGAAGAAAGGTGCTGCCTCTGCAATGACGCGCATGCTGCTAATTGTTCTAATAGCTCAGCAAAGACACAGGAAATTCAAATCCTGGAAATCGTTGAACGAATACGTGGTTCCCGTAGAGAAGCCGTAACTGAAATTCATGCTAGGACACAGGGATACGCAGGTGTCGCAGCCCGCCAGGTGGCAGCAACGCACGTGCCTCTTTCCCTTTCTATTAATGATGCTGTCGGAAGGGCAATGAAAAAAGATATGGAGCGCCTAGCTGGAAACCTCTGCGAGTCCTCCACACAAGTTCTAACTAGCTAGATGGCACAGATATTCAGAACACCAACAGCTGTTGGTATAACTTCTCGAACAATACACTGTCCACGTCCTTCACATTAAGAAGTAAACGCCGATTTCACGTCCCAAGATGTCATAATTGTAGGCCCATCCATCGATGTCAACCAGAGCCAATGCGCAAGCTTCAATGATAACACACGGGGTGAAGTTAAAATGGACTTGGATCCCCAAAAAACAATGCAGATTCCATTTGTCAAAAAAAAAGCCACGAGTCTAACACAGTCAAAGACAAAAAAATATCTGTAAAACAGCCTTACAAAGGAAGATTTCTTAAAGGAAAGCATTTGAAGTAAGGCAGTTACTGAGTACGTACTTTCGCAACCATAGGGCTCCTCAAAATCCATTCGACTTGCCGATCAATTCACTCCGCAGCAACAGATTTATTGTATTTATCATCGAAATTTTCCGCGCATATAATTGCTTCGCAAGAAACATTGCTTTCTGGACATCATTCTGTTCATGTAAATAACTACCGATCTTTCGGACTCGACCGTCTATTGAAGGGCGGAGGTTAAGCTTTCTTTATCACTAACAGAATTAATCTTAAGGCAAAGATTTCACATAAACTTGTCTCCCGAAAGTGAAATTTTTGCATTTGACATAACCATACCAGGGTGTCTACCTTTCTAGTTAGTAAATATATCCTTCCCAGCGGGTGTGCAGTACACTCGATGTTTGGATTCAACAGTTCCTTCATTGTGTAACGACAAAATTCTTGTTCGAGATTTCAACTCCCATCACCACACGCTCTGGGACTTTCGAACTAACCAATGGGGCAAAGGCCTCCCCCCCCCCCCCCCTTGCGTGGACAATAATCGATAATAATGTGTCTTATCTCAACATCAGAATTATTACATATATTGGCAAACAGTTCCGCTCAGCATTGGATTTAAGTTTCGTAAGTTCGTCCCGCACTAGCTCTTCCTGGACAGCCTTGCATTGTGCCACCAACAATGACCACTTTCCAATAATGTTTGAAATTGCTTGCCCGATTATGCCATCAAGCTCCTAGGTACGCGTATTTGTAGATTAAAATAAATTTAAATACGATCTTAAGGTACATTTGGCCTCCTATTTTGACGAGCGTGAATAAACGAAGGGCATGAAACTTCGTGCTGTAATTAAAAGAAAATATAAAATGGCTGAATTTAGTGTTATATCTGCAAGGACAGCATCTTATTGCCGCAGAGAGCTCTCCACATGCCAGTTACGAGCACTCTGGTGAGGCACCTTTCCAAGCGTCTCATCACTAAAACCCATTACTCGTCGCATCGCCATTAGAAGAGCGCCAGCAACGCCTCGCGCATGGCGATACAGCGCGTGTCTCCCGTGCACGCGCTCACGGCAGCGCCCGAGTCTGCCGTCCAATGAGAAGCCATGGCGTGGCTCTCGGCCTTCGGGGCACGTGAAAAGTGCGTTTCTGCGAAGAGACGCGGTTGACTGTGGAATGCGCTCCTGGTAACTCTTCTATTAAAGTGTGTGAATGCTTAATATTGAGTTTCCGGGCACAAGTTCGCCCACAATAAACCAGTGTGTTTAGTGTGCTTCATTGAAGAGCGCTACATTATAACCCTTGGTGGGTGGGATACAGACTGTACGCTAGACCACCGACGCCGACAGGCAGCTTGGAAGCAGCTCTTTTACAACCAGTGCCCAAAAAATTGGTCTGATTATAAATTTCACGCTGCTGTATTTAAACGTTCAGTGGCTCAAGCTAAAGAAGGCTATGATAAGAAACACTACGATTTTCTTTCTAAAACTAAAGAGAAAAAATCGTTGTTTAGATATATGAGCTATCAGAAAATTCGGCCATTGCCATTTAATATTGATTATGTCAATCAGTTCTCCCGATGAAATGAGAAAATTTTTTGAACTGAACACGTCATCGATATCCTATAATTTGCGAAAATCAGACCCAACATCAGTGTTCACTAAAGTTACATTGCCTGAATTAGCTCAAGTGATTCGAACCTTACCCTTGTCACCCCCTGGTCCTGATGGGTCCTGATGGAACCGTATACATGATAAAAATTTTATTCGATCGATCTCATGGAGACCTTCCAAACGTTATAAATTATTCCTTAAAGCATGGATACCTTACAATTGGAACGCGGCTAAAGTAGTACCGATACCTAAAAACAAGGAGTAGCTTATAACATAGAAAACATCAGACCTATTTATCTTACTTCTAATATGGTCCACTCATAGAGAGGGTATTACATTGCAGATTTACTATCTGGATGACGGATAATTTAATATTAAGGGCAAATACAATAGGCTTCAGAGCTAATTGCTCAATATGATGAGCACATGCTGATTTAGAGAGCCGCGTCTAACTTGCCCGGAAAAGGAGACAATATTCTGCTTTAGTGAAATTATACATAGCTAAAGCTTAAGACGGCGTTGAGCATACAATTTTACTGGATATTCTGCCGCGTCGTAAGTTACCAAATGATATTATCGCGTGGTTGGCACAATTTTTGCGATAAAGAGAATTTTATTGCTTCAACTACGGATGTTCCTCGCCTACATTCAGACAGACTCGCGGTGTCCCCTAAGAAGCAGTCCTGTCCCCTATGTTAATATCATAATGGGCTCCGTCCGCACTTGTCAGGACGTGCATGTTTACTTGTATGCAGATGACATTGCATTCTTTGCGGCTCACAATGACATTAGCACTTTATACTAAAGATTACAAAGATACATCCCCGTCATGGATCCGATTTCAATTTCTATTGCTCGTAAGCAAGAACCCGTTCCATAGGTTGAGTCTCTAAAATACTTGGGGATCATATGTAATAGAAAACTCAACTGGAGTCCACACGTAGAAACAGTAGCGTGTAAGGCACAACTTGCTTTAGGTATTCTGCGCAGAATGAGTAACCGACAATATGGACTACGTAACGATTCATTAATAACGATTTATAAAATTTATGTGCGCCCCATATTGGAATATGTGTGTGTCTTGTTCTCTAGGCGGCCCTGCTTATAAACTAAAGCCTCTAGTTCTTTTAAAGCGTGAGGCCCTGCGCCTGTCTGGGACTCCGAAGGTTGGCGGATATTAATGTTATCTATCGAGAAGCGTGCCTCCCAACACTGCCTTGCAGATATTTCACATCTTAACAATACAAGCACTTCTGAAATTTTACAGCTCTACATTTTACAATTTACAGACGATCTGAATAAACCTTTAATAATGATCCAAATTCATTCTTTCTTGCTCATTGGCTTTGTTTTGATAGTCCACAGACTGTATTTGCACAAAAACAATCAGATAGCCTGAATGTGAACATTTGAGAGGTAATTTTATCAACCGAATCAAATCAAAATATTAAGATAGATTTTGAATACATTTTCCCTCTTGACTCTAAGTTCTTGACTCTAAGTTTTAATCAGTCGCTTTTTTAAAAAACATGTTGCAAGAGTACCTTGCACACGTCCAAACAAATAACATAATAGCTACGGACGCTTCACTGAACAATGAAAACGAGGGCGTAGGCATTTTCTCGCTTCCCCTTGGCTGGTCATTCTCCTCGAGACTGCCACATTTCTCACCCCTTCTGGAAGCCGAGCTTTTAGCAATGATTATAGCGCTTCGAAAACTCCCTTCGAACTCTATAAGTGCGATTATTATAACAGATTCCCTTTCGGTCGGTACTTTGCTTACAGCTTCATCCAATTCGCCAACTCTAAAGGCGTTTCCGACATTAGTTCCTCTAAAGTTGAATTCACTAAAACAATTATGGGTACCTGGCCACTGTCGCTTACGTTCAAATGAAATGGCAAACTCATTAGCGCGAGCATCCCAGAGTGGACCTACAATGCCGGTTCTTCCAGTAGTGGCAATTAGATATAGAAATTATTAAATTTATACAGATGTTAATGAATCAATAATGACATGGACAGAATTTCAGCACCTAAAAATTTCCTGGGAAAATCCAGTAGCGTCCATCAAAACAATCAGAAGCAGTGATCACAAGGTTACGCTGCCCTATCTCTCCATTAAACCTACTATATTTACGCATGACTGGTCTGACGCTATCACCTCTATGCCGTACTGCCAAGAAACAGAATCACTAGATTGTTAAGAAAAAGACACATACAACTTCCGCTTGCTAAATTAAGGAGAATGTTATCATCACAAATTTTACCGTCTTCTGGGGCGTCAGGTATAGGGGTCAGGCAGCTGGGACGTGTTTGATGCCGTTTATGGTTACATACAATCAACAAAACGAATAATTTTTTTATTGTTCTCTTGTAATTTGTTCATTTTTGTCTGTTTCCTTTCCTTTGTTTTTTTTTCATCGAATATGTAACACTTCAAAAGAATAGGTAATCGTTTCAGCACGCAATCCATGGCCAATACCCCAGTCCATAATATTACGCCATCATCATCACGAAGAAGAAATCGGTCGAAATCGAGTCGAATTCCGCTCAGTCATGTTCACCTACATTACTTATATCATTCCCGAAATTTGGTAAATTCCCAGCTACATAAGGTGACTCCGCGACACCCAAGAGACTGAAGATGATGTTCTTTTACCGGAATTCAATGGAGCAAGTGCAGCTTTGGAAAGACGCGCCACTTCGACTGCAGTGACCGTTCCGCTTTCCTTTAACCATTGCGGTGGCTACGTCTGTCTATGCCACTGTTGAAAACCTTCTGGTCGCGCACGTCGGGTCAGCTGCCATTCGGTGAGCTTTAATAAACCCCACGTGGTCGAACTTAACCTGCCCACGTCCCACACAGCATCTCATGGCCACCAGTCTTGCTATGGCACGTTGGGTCTCATATTATCACCTCCATTTTTACGCTTGTTCTAGGGAAATGTATATATACGGCTGACATCCTGGCACATTTATTTAGAGTGCACATCAGTACGCGAGTAAGTACCGGCAACACTCCATGGTTGCCCCATTTTCGGCTCCCTTTTAAAAAATCATTGTACACCCCTAGTGGAGCACGTTTTCTCAGTTAGGGCACAAGTGTAGTAAACGTGCCTCGCGGGGTTGTACGATAACTATCCAGGTGAAAGTTAGACATGTTAGACAGCTGCTCCGTCGAATAGCATTTTCTAGCTTTCTCTTTTGCCCGAGCGTGTACGCAGGCAATACTACGTTAGCAGGCTGCATGTGGCGTTGCATCGAACGCAACCGGCGCTCCAATGAACGCGCACCGGAACGCATCAAAGTGCTCCGCGCGTTCCACTGAGCGTCGCCCGCTTTGCAAGACTGCTGCGGCGTCCGAGCTCGCTGGTGACGTCACCGCCCGCCAGGATATATAAACGCGTGCGCTGGCAATAAACGGGGAGCTTGGTTTGGGACTTGGACTGTTGTCAGCTGTGCTCGTGGAACTGTGCGTCCCGACACAGTGGCAGCAACGCTAGACGGCAATATTTCTTTCCGATTTCCGGTTGGTTCGTCCGAATTGTATTTTCTACTTGGTTAGAGCATTTTCTTTGTTCCATCTCATTGTCAGGAAATGCCACCGCAGCCGACGTTTTCCGCGTGCCTGGGGCACTGACGCCGCAGGGAAACGAGGGTGGCGACACTGACAGCAACCAGGCTGCTGCTCGACTTTATGGCGGCGGAGATTTACCGCCAGCAGTAGCCGAGGATCCCCCAAGGAGCCCGAGCCCTCTACGGTTGTGGCTGCGCTGTCGTCGCCTACGCCGACCCTGTGGCTGCTACAGCTTTGGCTACACTGTTTTCGGCCCGTACCGGTACGCGAACGCGCACGGCGCCCTGGCCGCCGTCGTCACAGTGGGGACCGTCGCCGTCCTCACAGCATCAACCTTCGTATGCAAGTCGATGCGGGCAACGCGACGGTACGTATTTCTGCAGCATGCTCGTGCCCTACATTTGTCGGAAATATTTACTCAACAGTAAAATAATATGATTATGTCATCTGGAGGAAACAATTCATTCCATGCCGTCAATACAGAGTCATTCTATAAATATTTTAAAAGCTGTTTCTCGTTATGCAATAGACAGTTGTGTGAGACTGGATACTGAGTTCCTATAGCTTTCGATATCATAAACCGATAAAGAACTGAAGAATTACAGTCACATGAGCATCCTTTCAGTATCGAACATTATATTCAGCAAGGTATTTCCGACAGAATAAGGGAAAGGATTTACTTCATTCAACCAAGAGAACACGCTGGCTTCATGAAGCGATATTCCACCATGGCCCAGATGCTCGCCATATATCAGTTATATGAGAAAATATTCGAGTACACTCAGCCCCTGTATATGCCTTTCATTGATTTTGAAAAGGAGTTTGATTCATTGGACATATCAGCAGTCATGGAAGCTCTGCGCAATCTAGGAGTACAAGGCGCATCCTTGAATATCTTAGGAAATATCTGCAAAGAATCCGCGGCTGCCTTCCTTCTCCACAAGAAAAGTAGAAGATTGCCTACAAGGAATGGGGTCAGGCAAGGAGGCACAATATTACCACCGATATTCACTGCAAGCTTATATAGGTATTCATGCTATTAGACGGCGGTGGCTTAGCAGTGGGGAGCAATGTTGAATATCTAAGCAACTTACCAGATGGCATCCTATTATTTGGCAAAAATGGGTATGAAATCGAAACATTTGATTTAGTATTTTAACCGAGGGAGTGCAAGGGTGGGGTGGAAGATGGATATGCAGGAGACAAAGGCAATGTCCTATAGCGTGGCAAGGCAACAAGAATTATCGCGAGTCAGCGTCGAGAGTCTGTACAGGGGAACGTCGATATAGGACAATTACAACCAGGGAATCCTCACAATTGGACGGAAATTTACAGAAGAATAAAATGGGTCTGTTTTGGGGCCTTTGTTATTTTTACTCTTTATAAACGACATTGTCCACAATCTAGAATGCAAAGTGAGGTTATATGCTGGTGATTGTGCCATATACAAGAATGTATAAAATGATTGTGATGTTGGTAGTTTGCAGAATGATCCTAACAAAATTCATGTTCGGTGCATTAAGTGCGGCATGTCTTTGAACAGTGCTAATTGTCAGCCTGTGTCATTCACCCATAAACGCTTTCTTGTGAGATCAGTGTATAAATTGGACGGACTATTTCTTGAAAATGTCCAACCCTACAAATACCTCGGGGTCTATTTTTCAGAAAAATTAACATGGAACAGACATATTGAATGCTTAACCTTAACATCATCTCGTATGCTGAACCTTGTTAGGCGTAACTTTTATAAAGCCCCCCAGAAAGTAAAAGAAGTGCTTTACATAACAAATGTTCGTCCGGTACTCAAATACGCTTGCCAGGTATGAGACCCTGAAAGCTCTAAACTTATAGAAAAGCTTGAACGCATTCAAAACCGCGCTGCAAGATTTCTTTCTGGTAATTGTAACTTCCGTAGCAGTATTACATTAGTTAAAGAAGACCTTGGTTGGAAAACACTAGCACACCGCCGATTAACTGCAAAATTAGCACTTTTTTTCTGAATTCACTCTGATCTCACGGGAATAAATAAGAACTTGTACATTTTCCCTCCCACTTCATCTCTAAACGATGTGATGACGGCCTGAAAGTTCTTGAAATGTGCTGTCATACTGATGTCTACCGTAATTAATTTATTCCGCATTTTTCCGCACACGGGAATAGGCTTCACAAGAGCATTGGTGAATGTAAAACGAGTTCAGAGTTTCTGATATCATCCCCTTTACTTATCATTTGGCTGGCATTGCGCGTCATGCGATCGTGTACCTTTGCCATTTCTGTGTTGCAATTTTGCACCGCAGTTTCACAGAAGACCGTTTTGCTGTCGAGATGACTCATCGATGTTACGTATTTTGTTACTTTTACCGCCTGTGCTTAGCTGTTTTAATTTTTTTGTCACATGTTCATTTTCCTGCAATTGTCCCCCCGGCAATAATGCTCTGGTGGTGCTGGAGGTACTCGTATAAATGAAAAAAATAAATGGGTTGGAGGGCACATGGGAGGAATTCACAAATTCTGACTGGCAGCTTACCACTCTCATTGAAAAGAAAAATGTAGAATCGTTGCATTATACTGACGCCAACATATGGGCAGGACAAAGAAGGTCGAGGAAAAGCTAAGCTCCGCAGAGAAAGCGATAAAAGGAAAATTTAAGGCGTAACTTTAAAAGACGGGAAACCAGCGGCGTGGACCACAGAGCAAGAGGGGATAGCTAATATTTAGTTCACATTTGGAGAAAAAGAATGCAGCTCGGCGGGCCACTAGGTTCTCCTAGATAACCGGTGGACCATTAGAGTACCAGAATGGCTGCCAAAGGAAGGGAAGGGCACTCGAGGGAAGCATAAAAATAGGTTAGGTGATGAAGTGAAGAAATTTGCATCTGCAACTCGAAATCAGCTCGTGCAAGACCGGAGTAATTGGCGTTTCCTGGAAGAGGTATTCGTCCTGCAGTGGGCATAAAAATAGGCGGAGGCTGATGACGACGATGGCATCGAAGTACTTGAGTTTCTCAACGGAGCACTTGGGGTCGAAGTTCTTGAGCAGCATCAAGCTAGCACTGACGTTAAGAGTGACGTACAAGCGGAGCTCAGCACGAAAAATAGAGCTTACACTAAAGGGATTACGCTGCCGTGTCCCGACACTAAATTCCGACACCCACGAGGATCATTTGGCCGCATTTACTTTGTGTACGTACACAAAGCGGGGAAACCTGAAACAATTGACCACTTTGCGTGCCAACGATTTCACCCGCTAAGAAGAAGGGTGCTCCAGGTCCCTCCCTATAAGCAAGCTTGGTCTCAGCATGAACGTCCCCGTCTTACCTTAGCTGGAAACTTCCACGTTAGGGTGCAACCACAAGACTGTTTGCACACTGATGAAACACTTTTATTCCTGATACCAATCGGGCGCCTTTCTGAAAGAATGAATTATCGTCAAGATCGATTTATCTTTCGATTTATTTTAGCACGATCGCTTTGTCATGTTTGAGGACCACAGATGATTACTCTTCCCCTGGTATGTTATACTAGCTTTTTCTCATCGATTTCCTTCAAAGCGCCCAATTCTTGGCTGATTCCCCAATGGTGGGTACGTGCCGTTTGTGTAGCTTTACTTTTAATTTCGTAATTATACTTATTTAACCCACGATACGCCAGGCAAAAGCTGTTTGTGTGTTTATTCTAATAAACGTAGTTTAATCTGCCGCCTCTTGGCGAATGCTGCATAGTGGGCACGAGCCAGCATTTCGAGAATTCCCCTGATCGGCTAGGTGCCACTAGCGTTTAAATAAAGCAGAACCTTAGGGTTATTCCACATCATGTTAAAGGAAATTTCGGTTTTGTAGATATCTGAACATTGTGGACAAGCCCTTAGTGAGATGGCATCCGGACTGGCAAAGGCAGCGTTTGGTGTGCCAGTGGGTTTCTTTATTCCCAGCCTTACTCTGCTGGTGGTACCAACGTTCCGATCGCGAAAATAGCCCTAGGTACAAAAAATGAGCTCCTCCTTGCTGCACGGAATTACGTGCATTTTGCGCTCCCCTATAATGTCCGGTCTTGTCCCTCTCGGCAATGCGAAGTTTCCTTTACACTATTAATGTCGTACACCACAGCTAAATCTGCAGACGAGTAGGTGTGGGTACACACTATCAAACCTTCCTTGTTCATGTGGGAATATAGAATCACTGGAGCGTTTCCTCCAATTCTGCCGCAACTACAATTATTGATCTGTCTAGAGCAGCCCTTATCGTGTACATGCATTCTCCTCTGAGAGATTAACATGTTATCATTTGGGGCTAGTACCCTTGGTTGAGATTGAAAGGAGGTGTGACAGACAGTACATGAGTACCTCATTGCGGCTGGTAGAATCTCATGTTAAGCACATTTACCTCTTTATTAACAGTGAATCGCGTAATGTTCATATAATATGGCATCTTTGTCATAGTTCGTATGACCAATATTAGTGAAACAGAAACAGAAAATAATTTATATTTACTATTATATAAATATGAATAGTACTCTTCAAAAAATTAACCGGAAGCAAGAAGTTCATATTCTGTTTCCACTGAGGACCATGGTCAGTCCTCTCCCCCTCGTGGGAACATATGATGGAAAACGAAAAAAAGGAAACAATTCAATTTTTCGTGAGTAGCGTGTTTTCATGAAACCATGTGAATTTACCTCTGTTACATGATTCTGGAAACATCCTTGATCTTGGGCTACTTCTGGTGCTTCGAGGATGCCAGGAGCAGCAAAGATCGACCACTTCGCCCGCAGATCAAAGGGGTAAGTGCAACATTGGAAAGACGCGCTTCTTCGACTGCAGTGACCATCCCGATTTTCTTTAACCCATTGCGGTGGGTACCTCTGTCTATCCCGCTGCTGAGCACCTGCTGGTCGCGCGTTTCATGTCACCTGCTGGGAGCCTTAAAGAACCTCGGGTGGTCGAACATAGCCTGGATAGCTCCCATGGCACCTCATAGCCACCCATCTTGCTTTGGCACGCTCCACCTTATATTTTCACATCCTCATTTACGCTTGTTCAAGGGAGGGGTAATGATACCGCTGAAATTCTGGCACGTTTATTTCGAGTAAACATCTGTTCGCGAGTAAGTACCGGCAACACTCTATGGTTGTCCCATTTTCGGCCCCCTTTTGGAAAATCACTATGAGCCCCTAGAGAATAACGTTCACTCAGTCAGGACACAAATGGCGTAAACATGCCTCGCAGGGGTGCACGATAACTTTCCAGGTTATAGTCAGACGTGTGACAAGCAGCTACGCCCTCGAATGGGATTTTCTAGCTCAGTGTTTTTTTCCCGAGCATGTACGCACACAATACTATGTTAGCACGGTGCTTGTGGCGTTGCATCAAATCCAACCAGGGTTCCAATGAGCGACGTCCGCTTTGCCCGCCAGAATTCACAAAGCAGTGCGCTGACAATAAACCGAGGGCCTCCTTGGTTTGGGACTTGTTTTGTTCCTCGAGCAGTTCGTGTGTCTCGACAGAGTTGCAGCAACGCTAAACAGCACGGTTTCCTTACAATTTCGTGTTTGTTCGTCCGGAGTGTATTTTCTTCTTGGATGCAACATTTTTTTTGTTCCATCTCATTCTCAGACGACGCAACCTTTGCCCGCCCTCTCCGCTTGCCTGGGGCACTCGGGCTCTTGGGAAACCTGGGTGGCCAAGTTCGCTGCCAGGGGGCTAACCCGGCTGCTGCTTTTTTTTTTTTTTTTTTTTCAAGTGTGTTCTTTATTTGCATAATAATCAGGTTACAAATGGGGATTATACATACATACAGAGGGAGGTCCCATAGTCAACAGACTGTACAGGGGACCTCCCATTACAAATGAGTAGAATATATAAATACAACGCAGCTATATGCAAACACAAAAGACACCATATTAAGTTAGTCACTAGCTTACGCTGTAAAATATTTAACGACACAAAACACTTATTAATATAATGATAACGATGAAATTGTTATATTGAGTGCAAAAATTTACGAAGGTTTGATTTGAATGTGTAAAAATGAGAGAATATCTTAATATGACACGGTAATGAGTTCCAAAGTAATGTGGCTGAAAAATTAGTAGTAAATTTACCATAATTAGTTCTAGGTTTTGGTAGTAAATAGCTGTTGGTAGAAGCGAAACGGGTAGACGTGGAATATGGATACTGGCTGGTAGTAATTATGGGGAACGGGAGCTTTCCGTTGACAGATTTATAAACAAGTATTCCAAGTGAGTATTTATTTAGTTTCTGTAACGATAAAATGCCGTTAGATCTGAGCAATGGAGATGTTTCCGATGTGTAGCTGCTACGTGTAATGATGCTAATTGCTTGATTTTGGGTATGCTGTAGGGGAGATAAATGTGTCGAATACGTGTTTCCCCATGATGATATGCAATAGTTAATATGCGTGTGAATAAAAGCGTAGTAGAGGGAGATGAGTGTCTTCATATTAAAGAAATTGCGAACTTTAATTAATATTCTAATTCCATATGCTGCCTTCTTTGTTAAGGATAAAACATGCTCGTCAAATTTTAGGTGTTTATCTAATATGACGCCAAGAAACAGTGCACTATCAGTAGGATAAAGTACACTGGAGGCAAAGGTTAGCGATGGATACACTGAGATATGTTTTTGTTTAGCTGAGAAGATGACGAAGTTAGATTTGGCAGTATTAATGTGTAGTTTGTTTTGTTGGCACCAGGTTACAATATTTGCCGCGTCGTGATTAAGCTTACGCATCAATGAATCAATACTTTTGTCTGAGGAGAAGATGGTAGTGTCGTCAGCGTAAAGGATACAGTCAGAGGACTTTAGGTACTTTGGGAGGTCATTAATGTATATTAAAAACAAGAGAGGTCCTAATATAGATCCTTGTGGTACACCAATGTTAGTTGTTTTAGGGTGCGAGTAAGTGCTGGAGATTGATACAGTGTATTCTCTATCTTTCAAATAGTTACGTAGTAATTGCAGTGCCGGGCCAGTTATACCAATAGAGTCTAATTTAGCAAAAAGGATGTTATGAACAAGTGAATCGAATGCTTTAGAAAGGTCAATAAATAATGCACCAGCGTAATTTCCAGTGTCAATTGCCTGCCGAATCTTGTCTGTTAGAAATATTAATGCCAAATCAGTTGAGTAACCTTCCCGAAACCCAAATTGATTTGGTGATAGGATGCAAAATTTTGATAAATAGCTTGATAAGCGTGTTGCGATTAGTTTTTCGATAATTTTACTGAAGAATGAAAGTATAGCTATAGGGCGGTAGTTAGATGTTAGACGCTTATCTCCCTTCTTGAAAACAGGGATTATTTTGGCTTTCTTCAAAGAACTTGGATAGATTCCTGTTTTAAAGATAAGGTTCACTATGTGACAGAATATTTCAGATATTAGGTAAGCTCTCGTTTTTATGAGAGATGGGCTGAAGTTATCGAGACCAGTTCCTGTATTTTTTAGACTTGAAATGACTGTGACTATGTCTTCGGGTGTTGCGGGATGAAGGAAAAAGCTATGGGGCACACGGGG
Organism: Dermacentor andersoni; assembly: GCF_023375885.2. NCBI lineage: Eukaryota > Metazoa > Arthropoda > Arachnida > Ixodida > Ixodidae > Dermacentor > Dermacentor andersoni. The sequence goes on from NW_027314755.1 coordinate 2,844,560, forward strand.
GTAAGTCTCGGTCAATGAATCTTCGCACTCTTCGTTATCTGCACAGAAGGAATTAATGAAAGAGTTTGCAATATCCAAGGGAGTATCAAGGAGAATATCCCCCGATTGTATCATAGTTATTTCGGAATTATGATTCGACCGACCTAAAAAAGAGTTTAATACTTTCCATTGCTTTCTGACATCATTACCTGCAGACTTAATTTCATTTTCATAATACGCCGTTTTAGCCTGTTTGAGCAGTTTTCCTAGTAAGTTAGAATATTTGTTATACCTTTCGTGAAGTGCTGTGTTAAATGGCAGTTTTTTTGTTTTTCTGTAAAGGTTATCTTTTTTCCTTAAGCAATTTAGCAAACTGGTGGATAACCATGGGTTACGAGGAGCTGAAAACGTTTTTTTACAATTCATTAGTACCGTGGAATCTGAAATAGCTTTAGAAATTATTTGTGAGAATGTATTATAGGCAGTTTCAGGGTTATCACATACCATTACTGGGGACCAGTTTGAAGCGGCAATTAATTCAATAAAAATTGACGAATTAAACTTCTTTCTGGTGAAGCTTGCATCGGTAATGCGAGCAGTAGAAGTTAAGCGCACGAATGTTGGGTAAAGATCGGTTATTGAAGCTTCGACAACGCCACAGTCAGGGTTAGTAAGAAGATTGGATACTATGTGGTCGATAAGCGTGCCCTGTTTATCCGTGGGACAACGAGTCGGAAGGGTAATTAGGTTTTCATATCCGAACCCATTGAGGCAGCTAACGTAGTCATTAAGTAGTGTATTGGATGTATCTAAAAGGTTAATATTAATATCGCCCATGATAATGGCATTTTTCTGTTCGAATGTTAAATTATGTAGCAAATTACCTAGGGCTAAGCAAAACGCGCTTCCATATGATGAGGGTGAACGATAGATGCAGCCAACTATTAGGTTTTTCTTATCTTGTGAAAAGAATGTATCATCAAATTCGACCCAGACAGATTCACAGTTCGCCACGTTGAGTGTCAAGTCAGATCGCCTGTGAAAACGCAACTCTGAGGACACAAAAATAGCAGCACCACCATGATTACTGTTATCACGGTGGCAGTATTCGGCTGAGTACGAAGGAAAGCAATACAAGTTATTGTGGGAAGCGGAGAGCCAGGTTTCACTAACGCAGATAACAGAAAAATTATGACGGGTAGATGATAAAAAATTTGTGATGCCATCCATGTTTTTTTGCAGACTTCGCGCATTGAAATGGATTAGTGAACGGCAGTGCGATGAAAAATAAGCCTCAAGTTCTTCAGGTAAAAAGTACATAGCCATTGGACAGAATTTAAAAATTGAAAGTTGGGAGGCCTATGCAAAGTTAGGTAATGATAGATAGGTCAGAATCAGAAGCGATGCGAAATACCCGACTATCGGGAGATTTCCGCACTTTGATTTGACAGTTTTCTGTCCAGATGAACTGCCAACCTTTTTCCTTCTTTAAGGCAAGCGTCCTGGAGAACAAACGCTCATTGTCTGGCGATAGATGCTCATTGATGAATATCGCCTGCGAGTGCTCTCCTGAAAACCCTATATTTCGGGTATTCAGTCGGGCCTTTCGCGCCTTCTTCATGAATTCAGTTTTTTTTGATCGAGAGCAAAACCGCACGATTATATTCTTTTGGCCAGACTTTGCTGGTACGCGATGAACTGTGTCGACATCTGCGGCTGAGACTGGGCAGTTGATTTTGTCGGCGATGGTAGTCAGGATTGCGGTACAATCTTCTCCCTGGGTACAGGGTACCCCCTTTATTTCTAAGTTATTTAATCTTGAGTATTGCTCAAGGTCAGCTACTTTCCTTTGAAGGGCCTCGTTTTCTGCTTTCAGAACGCGGTTTGCCGCAGATGACTCAAGCTGTTGAGATCGGGTTGACTCGACTACTTCGTTTAGAAGCTTTAGGCTGTCATCCATGCGACCAACTTCAGTTCTCATCGCACCAACGTCTAATCCTGTGTCCTGAAGCTTAGTTTGTATGCTAATAACAAGCCGGTCGACTAATTCATTCAACCGATGTTTGAATATAGCTTCTAGCTCGTCCATTCGCTTACAAAGTTCAGCATTTGTCGGCATTACGAGGATGGCTAAATAGTGAACACAATGTGAGTACGGAAGCAGAGAAAAACAATAGCAGTAACAACTGTAGCAGCAGCAGTTGCAGGACTTGAGAAATTCTAAAAAAAAAAAAAGTATCGAGAGTGATAAAAGCAACCGACCTGTGAAACCAAGGAAGTTTGCTTAGTTGCGTGCTTGAGGATGCAACTGCTGCTGCTACAACAGTGATGCTCTCGTCGGGACGGCTTTTATGGCAGGAATCCGGACTGCGTAGAGTGCAGCTTGGGGGTGGTTTCAGCGGAGTGCGCGCCGAGATCAGCAGGGTAGTCAGCGCCGCGCAGGCGCGTGTACGATGCAAGGATGACCAGCCAGGCAGTCACCGCAGCTATCCAAGGGACAGCCGATGCAGCTAGCCTGTGAAACCAAGGAAGTTTGCTTAGTTGCGTGCTTGAGGATGCAACTGCTGCTGCTACTGGTTCTGGGCCTCATAAATCTACCGTCAGCAGCAGCCGGGGATACCCCAGCCAGCACAGGCCATGTACGATGTGGGCGTGCTTCGTCGTGGGCCACGCCGACACAGTGGCCGCTACAGCACTGACCACCCTCCCAGTTTTGGGCCCATACCAGCACCTCGAGCCCAACGCAGCGCTAACAGCCGTAGTAATGGTGCGCTCACTCATCATCATCGCCTGATCAACTTACATAAAGGCCATCGTTGACGACGACAACACGACCGTATGTATTTCTGCAGCATGCTTGTGACCTACATTTGTGACAAATATTTGTTAAATAGTCAAATAATTATATTATGTCACGTGGAGGGAAACAATGCATTGCACAACGTAAATACAGGGCCATTCTGTAAACATTTTAAGTGTTGTTACTCGTTTTGCAATAGACGGTTGTGTGAGATTCGATACTGAGTTCCTATAGCTTACGACAGCATAAACCAATAAACAATTTAGGAATTACAGGCGCATGAGCTTGCTTTTGGTATTGAACCAAGATAATTTCCAACAGAATTAGGGAAACACTTGACTTCATTCATCCAAGAGAACCCGGCGGCTTAACGAAGTGATATTCTATAATCGACCACGTGCTTGTCATAAATCAGTTAATTACGAACATATAGAGTACACTTAATCTCTGTATATCCCTTTCATTCGTTAAGAAACGCGACTTGAATCAGTAGAAGTATCAGCAGCCATGGAAGCGCAGAGCAATCAAGGAGTACAAGACAAATACTGGAATATCTTAGGAAATGTCTGCAAAGATTCCGCGGCTGCCTTGATTCTCCACAAAGAAAGTAGAAGGTTGCCTTCAAAGAAAGGGCTCTGGGAGGTACAATATTGCCATTGCTATACACTGCATGCTTATATAAGTACTCAAGGTATGAGACAGCGGCGGCTTAGCAGTGAAGATCAATGGCGAATATCTCGGCAAGAGTAGCTTAACAGATGACATCGTATTCTTCGGCAACAGTGCCTATGAATTGAAAACATTTCATTTAGTATTTTAACAGAGGCAATGCAAGGGAGGGGTTGATGAATAATGTGCAGGAGACAAAGGTAATGTTGAACAGCGGGACAAGGAAACAACATTTCATGATTGCCAGTCAGCGTTGACACAGGAGCACATTGATGATGTAGGACAATTACTCTCACGGGATCCTGACAATGAGAAGTAAATTCACAGAAGATTATAAATACGTTGTATGCGTACGGAAGGCAATAAAAATTCTGACTGGCAGCTTACCACTCTCAATGAAAAGGAAAATGTGGAATCATTGGATTATACCAGTGTCAACATTTGTGACAAAAAGTTGGACGTTAACAAAGCAGCGCGAGAAAAATCTAAGCTCCACACGAAGAGCGATGGAACGAAATACGCTAAAAGACAGGAAACGGGTGGCGTGGACCAGAGAGCAAGAGGGGATAGCCGATATTTAGTTGGCATTAGGAGAAAAAGAATGCAGCTCGGTGGGCCACTTGGTTCTTGTAGATAACCGGTAGACCATTACAGTTACAGAATGGCTGCCATAGGAAGGGAACGGCACTCGATGCATGCATTAAAATAGGTTAGGTCATGAAGTGAGAAAATTTGCCGCTGCATCTCGGAATCAGCTTGTACAAGACCAGACTAATTGGCGGTTACTGGAAGAGGTCTTCGTCCTGCAGTGGACATAAATATAGGCGGAGGCTGATGAAGACAATGGCATCGAAATACTCAAGTTTCCCAAGCTGGTGCGGTCACGTTTGAAAATTACTGTAGTAAAACAGATCCATTTGTTGTTGTCTGAAAACAAACTAGCTACATGCTTTGTCAGTTTCACGACTTAACGCGCAGCTTGGCAACGATAGACAGGTCCGTGACATAATTTTGCGTCTAGTAGGTCACCAGTACTATGAGAAGTGCCATAGAGATGCCAGATGCTTTCTGTAGTTCGGCGATCCCTTCTCGAATCTCCCTGTTCCACTAGCTTTTTCGTTTCCTTTTTCGTTTCGAACGAACCATGTTACTTCTTATTCCATATTTCTTTCGTTATAACGCTTACTTAGTAGCTCACCATATTCCCACTGTTTGCTTGGCAATTTCCCACTTTCTTTGTCCACTCTTGTGACTATATTTGGTATTGGTTAGGCGTTCAGACTTGGATTCGCTATACTGCACTCTTCGTTCTCTTCCATAACTGCATCTCCCATTTTCAAAATGATGCGTTTACGGTCCCTCCCCATAGTCCTTTTTGGCTCCTCGTCAATGACCACTTCCCTCAACCAGTCATGAATTCCTTCTGTGATCAGACAGTAATCAATCATGAGTTGTCGGTTTCCTACTTGCCACGTGGTCTGCCCGTCATCCTTGGCCCTGTACTAGCGATAACGAGGTTATGTTGCTCGGAAAGATCTAGCATTCACTTCCCGATGTTGTCGGTATAACCATCTCGATCCTGTATCGTTTTCTTCCTTTTTAACGAGCATGTTATTTTGCTTTCCGTATTTCTGTCGTTATTACACTTAGAAGCTCCCAATATTCCCACTCTTTATTTGGCCATTTGCCAAGTTCTTCGTCGAATCTAGTGACTATATTTTTTATTTGTTGAGTGTTCAAATTTGGACTGCCCATTTTGCACTCCTTGCTCTCTTTCCCAACTACATATCCCATTTTCAAAACGATCAGTCAGTAACCAATGGTTGATTGCCGGTTTGCCACTTTCCACGTGTTCTGCCCTTCACACTTAAGTCTTGTGTTCTCAATAACAAGGTTAGGTTACGAAGGTACTACCTGTTGTTGTCGGTATAACCATTTAAATCCAGCATGTGGGTATTCATGTCACCTAATAGGATAAATTCAGCGCCATTCCCAAACCCTTAATTTAAGCGCTTATGCATTCCACTAACTCTTTATTATTCTCTGTGCAATTATTTCGGGTCCACAAATGTGTAACGCCCAGCCAAGCTTCTTTTCCCACTTTTCGTATCTGATAACCAAAGATGCTCTTGACATTCTGAATTTACTCTTTTCCATTTGGCTCCCTGATGGATGCGCATTCCGACTCCCGCTCCCTTTCTTTCCGACTTAGTTCTCTTGCACGCTTCCCAAACATAATTCTCAATCACTGGCGGCTCTTGCGAGTGTAAAAAAAATCTAAAAAGCGACGCGGGTGCCATCTCTCGTTGGCGTCAACAAGTGCTACACGCTCCGCCGTTCGCTGCAGGCTACGAAGCTCCAACCACCATCATAGTAGCGTGTCATCAACTACGGCAAGGCCAGCACTGGCGGCGCCACCATCGAGGCCGTGCCGAGCGGAGGAGGAGGGAAGTGGTTGGCGCTACTTCGGGAGATTGAGAGGTCTTTATTCTCAGGAGGGGTTTTATCTGGGACGGAAGGCCCCGCTATGGGCGCCTTGCGCTGGAGTTTGAGACATAGTAGCGGCGCCTGGTGGCGGCGAGAAACGTTGTCTGGGTAGTACCAGCTTGAGTAGTACTGAGCGCTGGCTGTGGCGAAGCTGGTTTCTAGCCCAAGTTTTGCATCGATTTGAGCGCTGGCTGTGGCGAAGCTGGTTTCTAGCCCAAGTTTTTCATTGAATCCCACTTTTTTGGCCCTCTTACGAGTGCGAAAATGCTCGTCACATCTCATGCACCACCACGCTGCGAGCTGGCCGCAGCCTATAGTTTAACGAAAACAGACTCTCCGTGTGCCGTGGGACGTAATGCTTGAAGCAGTAGGAATCGGCGTGGCCGATCCGGAGAGACCTAGCTCAGCCTCGAAAAACTGTCACGTCGTGCCTACCGGTTTCCTTCAAGGCCTCACGAAGCGCAGCGTCGGGCGCGCTGGATTACGCCAGTTGGTCGCGCTGGAACCTCTGTCCATAATGGCCGCTGGAACTCATTCACCCAGAGCACCCCAACAGCAGCATGCTTGCATTTGCCCAAGCTAGCCGAATGCAAGCCTGCCGTCAAGGTGCCCAGCGACGAGTGGTGCATTTGCTGGAGATTATGGCACACTGATGCGAAAGATGAAATGTACGCAGTGAATAGCCGCATGTGCATGCGTAGAATCAAAATTCATGCTTTCTACAACACAAATTGCCTAGTACGTCCCTGCATAGACAGCTGTGCCGCACCAAGCAGCAGAGAAGCGAAATGTGTACCGTGGCAAGCACCAAAAAGTTGGGAATGTAAAACACAGCAAGCCGCACAAAGTTAGAGATGCATAGCATAATTCACAGATCATGTCAAGGGAATGCACAACACAGGACGTAGCAAAAATTAGAAATGCAGTATTTAATTTACAGGTCAAGTCCAACATCTCACTTCAGATTATCACTATATTAAATGGTAGACCGACATAGCAGCAAGCATGGCTGGTGATTCACGATTCGAGATCCGCCAATAGCGACAACTCGCAATTCGACCGATCCGAAATTGGGAAGTGACCAAGTGCTTGCAAATGAGCACAAATTACCGGGCTGATTCGGCGACAACTCACTACCCCACTACGAACAACACAGGTTATAGAGTTAAATGTGCTCATCCTTGACCTCTAGCCAGCAAATTGAAGCAGCGCAGAGAGGTAGTATTCATTACAGGACATCGATGCTTAAGCGCTGTCATTAAAAGCTACATAAAGCGATCAGCGCACGAGCTTACTGCGAGCTCATATGCATTGCATCAGTTATTTATCAGTTGCTAAATGCACAGCCACTTCTTCTCAGACGAGACAGGACTAGTAAAAGGCATTGCTCATGACATCAACCGTAAGCTGGATTTGACTCCAGTGGCTGCTAAGCTACATCTATTTCCTCAGACCCTTCGGGAACAAGTTCCTGCGGAAGTACAGCGACTTGAGGAAGCAGGTTTAATCGAGAATGGGGATGCTTCTCAATGAATATCTCCAGTGCTAGAGGTCTAAAAGAAAAGCGACAGCATTCGACTTTGTGTGCTCTTTGTATGCTCTTTGTGTGTGCTCTTTGTGAAGCCAACAAAGCTATCATCTTTCATGGATATCCTTTTCCACATAGTGACGACCTACTACATCAGCTAGGAGGGGCAACACACTTTTAAAAACTGGCTTGGCATCAGCTTACCATCAACTGGAATTAACGCCTGAAAGCCGCAATCTGACGACATTCATTACGCACGACTGTCTTTTTCGGTTCCGTCGAGTGTGTTTCGGCCTCGCCTATGGTTTTTAGAAGATGATTACTTCAATTCTGAGACGCTGCAGGGGCGTACTTTGCTACCAAGATGATATCATCTACGGTAAATCTGCGGCGAGCCTTCAGTGCATCTCAGCGGCTGGCCTGTGGCTAAACAAGAAGTGCTTGTTCAATGTGCATGAACTCACGTTCTTGGGACATGTTAGCCACAAGGGCTTGTTACCCTTAAATTTGAAGGTTGAAGCTATTGTTCATGCCCTAGCGCCCACGAAACATCACAACGCTATGTTCATTCCATGGACTTGAAAGCTATTATGCCCTTCGCCACTCTGCTGCTGACGTCGTAGACCCTCTTTGCTCGTTACTTCGTTAAGGAGCGTATTTTTCCTGGGACGACAAGGCTGCTCAATGCTTCCGTGCGGTGAAGCAACTACACGCAACAGGCAAGGCCATAAAAATGTTTAAGCCCTCTATACTTCCGGTAGTGACTACAGATGCTTCCCATGACGGTCTGGGAGCAGTGGTGCAACAGAGGTGCGGAAATGAACTCCGCACCATTTTGCCTTCCCGTCTCTAACGCTGTCACAAGCGGAGCGCAAGTACTCAGTAGGAGAAAAGGAGGTACTTACATGTGTATTGGCGTGTGAACACCGGCATGATTTTCTTTGGGGAAGTAAGTTTGAGCTACGAACTGAACGTCAAGCTCTGGTTACTCTCCTTTCATGCCGGTGCACAGGCCACCGGTCTACTCAAATCGCAAGATGGCCGGCATCTCTTTCGTTCTACAATTTTGATGCACTATATCACCGTGAAAGTGATGACAAAGTGGCGGATGCTCTATCACGATTGCCTCTGTCACACACACAAGAGCAAGAGGAAGAAGTAGGGTCACTTGACAACTTCAGGAAGCTGTTCCGTCCGATTTGCTGCCACATCAGGTGAGAATTTATATCACACCTAGGTGGCCGGCGAAATGCAGTCTTCAGCCCGAGTTGTGGCCCTTTCCCTACGTGCGGGATGGGTTGGCAGTTATGGACAGCCTTTTGTGGCGAAATGAGCGCCTGGTCATACCAGTTGCGTTAACATGAATGCTCTTGGACTACGCGCATGAAGGTCACTACGGAATTGTGAGCACAAAGCAGAGGCTTGGCACGCAGTATTGGTGGCCAGGACTCGACAAACAAGTAGAGCAGGCAATCTCGTCTTGCAGTGTGTGTGAAGCGGCAGATAAGTCAGCGAAACCCACAGTCGCACCACTGGAACCCATTCCGCTACCTGAGCGTGCTTGGCAGAAACTAGCGCTGGACATTGTCGGTTCTTTTTCAAGAGCTGATGAGAGCTGCACGTTTGCAATAGCGTTATTGACCTTTATTCGAAGTGGCCCGAGGTATCATTTGTTTCAAGCGTGACATGTAATGTTGTAATCGGATTCTTGAGAGCAGTGTTCAGTAGAAAGGGCTACCCAGATGAGATATTAGCAGATCATGGACCGAAACGGAAGTCCACCCTGTTCTAGGATTTTCTCGTAAAGCACGTAATTAAGCACTCTTGCTCATCAATTTATCATCCTCAAAGTAACGGAAAGGTGGAACGTTTCAACATGGTCTTGAAAGACTGCGTGCAGCTTGCAGATTTGGAACATCGGCCTATTGAGACAGCAGTATTGGACTGCCTGGCTGTTTATCGCAGCACACCACATGCAACAACGGGCGTCATACCACTGTACTCTTGCATGGACGTGCTCCACGCACCGTGTTGGACATATCAGGCTTATATCCCCAAGCCCAAGTTTTTGTTACAAGCCGGCACCAGAAATTGTCCAGTAACGGAAGAGGGTGAGAGGTAAACAAACCAGCAGCAAGGAGTATACAGATCGAAAGCGACGGTAAAAGTGCCAACATTCCGTCGTGAGGGTGAAAGCTCCTCATGTTTCCAGGAAAGGTGATTTGTCATACAGGGAACCCCTGCAGATAGTGTGTAAATATAGAAGTAGTGCTTTCACCCTGGAAGACAAGAACACGTGGAATGCCGAGAGGCTGTCTAAAGTGTCGTACACGGGTCGTCAAGGAGGCTCACCGTTGACAACTCCCGTAGCTGGCAACTCGAATGCCTGTATTCCTGTTGTTCCCGAGCCTCAAATTATGCCAGATGAGCAACCTGGCTTTCTCGACACCACAGAACAAACAGATCTAGCAGAGAGCGAGCAAAGAGGAGAGGAGCATCAGCTAGAGTCCCATCGACATCCAGGAGTGCTACAACACAGTCAGAACAAACTAGAATCCCCCGACCTCCAGCATGGCTGAGTGACTTTGTGACCTCTTAGATTATCAAGTGTTCAAGCTTCTTTCTTTTTTTTCTTAAGATAATGTGTATGTTGTGTTGTTTGGTATGCAGTCTGTTATGTCATACATGACGTTATAGTTTCGATAAAAAGGCTGGTGCTGTGAAAGAGCCGAGAGATGTGATCGCAGACGATTGGAGTGGTGGTTGTTCTTCTGGGATGGGGGGCCCCGAGTGTGGCTCGGTGCGTGTGGCCACCTGACCTAGCTACCTTATAATAGAACATAGGTAAGATGCGAACATTTAATAAGCATTTCTAAGCCTCTTAATAACAATCTTTTTTTTTTTTTTACTTAGAAACACCTGCGTCTCGGTAACGACAAATGCAAACTCCTGGGCAAGCGAGCGCGTCAGAACGCTTGCCCGCGAAAAGTTCATAACTTGGTGGACTCCACAGTGCCCTTTCATTATACGTTAATGCTTCTACACGCGTATTTGCCCCTACTTTGAAATCGGCGATGTGTGTCGCCGCGAGGGTAACTAGCACCGGAGGAGGAAGTCTGCGGGGGGTGCGGAAGAGAAGCGCCCCATTCGCATTCTTTCCGTTTGTGCTTCTCACACAATGTGCGCATTCCCTGAGGCATAGTAGGCGTCGTACCATCGAGATCATTAGATAGTTTAGCAGTGCCGTGTTGCGGTATGGTAAGGGCGGTATACGGTACGGTATTACCGTTCCGTACTTACGTACCGCGAGGACCAAAGACGTTTTGACTGCGTGTGCCGCTCGATGCATACGGTAATGTGATGATAATAGCCGCTAAAACTGGCACTTTGCTTAATACAATAACTATGCGCTGAGCGCGAAATATTCATTTTGACGAATACTGGAGAGCTAAACTTGTCCATACGCGCAATATTTTTAACAGAAGCGCCCGGCTATGGCAAACGTAAGCGCCAGTCACAAGGCCGTCACAAGGTTAATGCACCACGCTGTGGTACTGGCTATGCATGTTCACAACGTCCATACGCTTGCGTGTAACCTGTGTTCACAAAGTCCAACGTCACTGTAACTTTTTCATACACTCATGATGGGTTGCCACCTCCTTCTCATTGGTTGCGTCGTCGCACATGCACTGAACCATACGCCATGCACACATTTAGTATTCGAGAACCCTGAAGCTACAGTGGGGCTATTCTGTGTTTGTGCTTTCAATAGAGTAAAAAAAAAAGGCTTCGATGGCATCAGGAAAGGGAGGTCGTCTCGCGTTGAAGGCGCGGGTTCGATTCTGACTTCGAATAAGATCTCCGCAATTTTATTTTCAAAGCTAATATTTTACTGCGTTTACTGGAACTTCGCTGAAACATTCAACCTCAATCGGAGCATTTTGTAGCGACTTTTTACTCTTTGAACCGTCGGCTATTTTTGATACCGTCTTTCTGCCTCGTCGACAGATTTTTTCGTGATGGTGCATGTAAAGCTTTCGCACTGAAACACCACTAAGTTTGCACCTTGGTCTCGGCACTTTGTATGGTGTTTGCAACCCCAAGGTGCAGAGATTGGGAAAGTCAATCATATGGACGGAGGGCGGGGGGGGGGGGGGGGTCATCTGCGACACTATGCAACTGCAAGTGTAACATTCCACCTCACCAAAAGAGAGCCCACAAGGGTCATGACAAACTGCAGCTACTTTACGTGGAAAATTTAAAGTTGGCCATTATGCTGTTCGCAAGGAATTTGCCCACCACATTAATGTATATTCGTGTAAAACGCTGCACTTCGTTTTAAATTCTCAGAGAGGCAGTTTTTCCATGCTGTATCTTGAACCTAGATGTAGCTGTCACCTTCCTTGTCACTCTACAGGCTAAACCCCATGCAAGCAATTTTTTGCCTGACGGCTTTGAGCGGCAAACCAAGCTGTCCCTTCAACAGATCGCTCGTTCTTGTCGCTCAATCGCTTGGTTCGGCAAATCTAGAATTCATCGCTCGTCGCCCAGACGTACTATGAGCGACAAGCCAACAGCGCGGAGCCAGAACTGGATGTACATCACTCAAATACTATCGGTTGTCGCGCGGAACGAGCAAGCTATTGAATTTTATACCTGCAAAAATTAGAAGCTACTGCAAGACCCATGAGAAGTATTTTACGCTGCTTTTTACAATAAAATATATCAACCCGTAAAAATAAACCACACGTCACGCTAGTTTAGCGCGTATATTGGTGCCCTCATGCCGGCAACATCGGGGAGATGTTGCTCAAAATCGTCGCTCGCATTGGGCATGACTTGTAGGCGATGAGTGAACGTGATAGTTATCTCCATCGCATCGCTTGTCGCTGTCAGGCGCAAGATCGCTTTCATGGGCCTTATACTTACACACTTACGCTATCTATTACTCCTGTCGATGAGCTTTCATTAAGAAAAATCTATTCTATCGGAGATATCCTATAAGTAATGAATGTGGAATTGATTTATAGGTAATCTTTAGAAATAGAATTACTACATGACAGCAAGACTATCAGCAAAAGATGATGATGATGATATGTGGTGTTTAATGGCGCAAGGGCCAGGTGTGGCCAAAGAGTGCCATGACAAGTGGAGATGTGACTTGGCTGTAAAGTGGCCTAAAAATAGTTGCTGTAAAGTGCATAAAATCTACGTATATAAAATTATGGCGATGACTAATGACGAATACTATGAACATTAAAATCCATCGTAAAAGAATGACATAGAATTGAAAACGTATGAGATGGTAAAAATAGCTGGAGCACTGTTGCCTCGCCGGAGCCCTTGAAACACAAGGGCCAAGAGGCACGTGCTATACGAAAGAACTATCACAGCGCCATCCTCTAAAGAGAGGAGACGCTACGAACATGTGGGGCTAACAACATGCAATACAACATCTTTCAGATAACTTAGGACTGCATTGGTGTCAAATAGCGGTTCTGGGCCGAGTAACATTAATGGGTGAAGGGGAATGTGCTGCAGGTATGCTAAGGGAAAATGTTTGTTTCAGATTCGGCTTTCCGGCACTCCAGGAGGACGTGGAGGACTGTAAGCCTCTCCTCGCATCTACCGCAATCAGCAAAAGATACCAGAATGGCTGCTGTATTGCACACTGTGTTGCCACCATCTGTCATAACGAGTAAGGCTTATTGTTTGGAGCAGCACTTGAAGCCTTTTCGTGATAGATGTAGTTTGGTAATTTAGTATCAATGTTTGACAATGTTATGTTTTAATTTTTTCTCGCACATGCACCCTCAATACTATACCACCATTCCGTCCATTATCAACTACGGAGATGCAGCGAAGTACTTCTTACGTCTGTCATAACGAGTAAGGCTTATTGTTTGGAGCAGCACTTGAAGCCTTTTCTTGATAGATGCAGTTTAGTAATTTAGTACCAATGTTTGACAATGTTGTGTTTTAATTTTTTCTCGCACATGCGGCCTCAATACTATACCACCATTCCGTCCATTATCAACTACGGAGATGCAGGGAAGTACTTCTTCACGGCCTTTATTTTGCACACCCTTACCCACGGACGTCACCTGATAAACATAATGGCGACCGTGTTACAAGGGCCATTGCCACAAAACTAGCTCCAAAGTATATGGTGAAGAATACTTATGATGACGTCAGCGGTTGTAGAGACGGTGTCTCTACCACTGATAGCCGTCTACAGAAGTGAGCAGACGCAGGAGCACCTTTTCATCACAGCTGTATACGCGATGACATCCCTGGCTACAATGTCCCTGTTCTTCATCGAGCAAAGGGCAGTCCAGGAGCCCATACAAGGTCCGGTAAGTGTGCTCGGCATTTATCCCTCTGTCATTAGAGTTTTCATATAAATAGTATTAAACAGCTAAGATTGCTGCAAAATGTATCCTCGAGGTTTATCGTGCACAGTTTATTTTGTTAATTCAGTCTGTGGTCGCTTAAGGATTGTGACTACGAAAAATTTTGCCCCTCCGTTTTTCTCTATACTATGTATATATATATATATATATATATTGCAAAAGAAAGGAGGGGACGAACCTTACGAAAACATTTTAGTAAAGTGGCAACCGAGGGTCCAGCCTGACGAAGGTCGGACCCTCGGCTGAGCGGCTACTTAAGTGTTGTTATAACGCTCATCTCCTTCTTTTTTTTATTTTTGCCTTTGCGTATATATATATATATATATATATATCTTACTCCACATCGTAATTTATGAATTGTAGCCGGAAAGCACGCAAGATCGGTCTACTTGAAACGAATTCTAAGGATGCCACGTTTCAACACATTCTTGTCGGTGCAGTTACTTTTAAGCAACAGTGCATGGAAACTTCGCTTTGTCAAAAAAGTGTACTGTCAGTACATTTTCTGCGGCATGTTTACGGTGCATGTCTCGAAAATGGTGTAATCCACAAAATTATTTTTAAGTGGACATGCCTTCCAGTTTTGCTGGATAAATTTTGCGCATTGCGATATGCACCGTAAGTCCATATTTAAAAATTTAGTTACTGCACTTTATAAATTTGTCTATGCGCATTCGAACTTCTCATTATAATGTCTGCCTTTTTCCACAATGCAAATAAAGGACTAAGAATCGTGCTACCTGCCACGATGTTTAAAAAAATGTCTTCACAGAAGCACCATATAATATAGAGCGGTTTCCATAGACCATAAAAAATTTTTAAATATCACCTGTGGCAGATAGCATAATTGCAGTTCTTGAGCTACATTACTCAAAGTAGCACACACGACTCACATAAGAAACCAACGAATAATAGAAAAATTTGCTAATTACCATTACAGCTTTAGATCCATTGCACGACAAACGGCTCGCCATGTGATCTCCATTTACCCCTGTCCTGCGTGAACCGGCTCCAACAAGCGCCCACCGCTGTTTGCGCTGTCCTTAAGTTGTCCTCAAGTGTGTGCCCCATATGTCAGAATCGGTAAAATGCACTGATTATACACCATCCTTTTCGATGATAACGGTAAGCTTCTATTCAGGGGGTGACAATGTTTGCCGTATATGATAGAACCCTTTTTCATTCTTCTATGGATTTCCTTCTCATGATCAGGGTTCGTGTTATTAATTGAGCTAGGTCCTTCACAGACTCTACAGGTTGACTGGCGATCCTTAACTCTTCTTCCCTTGCCCGGTTATTCATCATTGTCTTTGTCTTCTGCATTTGAATCTTCAATCTCACTCTTACACTCTCTCTCTCTTAAGGTACTCAATCATTTGTTGTAACTCCTCTGCAGTGTTGCTGAATAGAACAATACTATCGGCAAATCCAAGGTTGCTAAGGTATTCGCTCTTGAATTTTACTCCTAAGCTTTCCCAGTTTAATAGCTTGTATATTTCTTCTAAGCACGCAGTGAATAGCGCTGCAAGATTGTGTCTCC
Source organism: Dermacentor andersoni (assembly GCF_023375885.2). Classification (NCBI taxonomy): domain Eukaryota; kingdom Metazoa; phylum Arthropoda; class Arachnida; order Ixodida; family Ixodidae; genus Dermacentor; species Dermacentor andersoni. Next base: position 2,859,976 of record NW_027314755.1, read on the forward strand.
TTGCCTTACTCCATATTTATGTCATCATCATCAGCCTGATTACGCCCACTGCAGGGCAAAGGCCTTTCGCATACTTCTCCAAATACCCCGGTCAGGTACTAATTGTGACCATGTTGTCCCTGCAAACTTCTTATTCTCATCCGCCCACCTAACTTCCTGCCACCTTCTGCTGTGCTTCCCTTCCCTTGGAATCTAGTCCGTAACCCTTAATGACCATCGGTTATCTTCCCTCCTCATTACATCTCCGGCCCATGCCTATTTCGTTTTCTTGATGTCAACTAAGATGTCATTACCTTCAGTTTGTTCCCTCAACCAATTTGCTCTTTTCTTATTCCTTAACGTTACACCCATCATTCTTCTTTCCATAGCTCCTCCCGTTGTCCTCAATTTAGGTAGAACCATTTTCGTAAGCATCCAGGTTTCAGCCCTGTACGTGAGTACTGGTAAGACACAGCTGTTATACACTGTTCTCTTGAGGGATGATGTCAACCTGCTGTTCATGATCTGAGAATGCCTGCCAAACGCACCCCAACCCATTATTATTATTCTGATTATTTCCGTCTCATGACCCAGATCCGCGGTCACTACCTGCTTTAAGTAGATGTATTCCTTTACCACTTCCAGTGCCTCGCTACCTACCATAATCTGATGTTCTCTTCCGAGACTGTTAAACATTCCTTTTGTGCAGGTTAATTTTCAGAGCCACCCTTCTGCCTTTCCCCTCCAGGTCAGTGAGTATGCATTCTAATTGGTCCCCTGAGTCACTAAGCAAGGCAATATCATCAGCCAATCGGAAGTTGCTAAGGTATTCTCCATTAAATGTCTCCATGACTTTACCGAATGTGTTTCTTCGCCGGTATGCTGAAATCACTGCGAAGTATCTTCTGCCCTTTCGCAAATCCCTGTTGTCATTAACTCTTACCACAAATTTTTCCCAATCCAGGTCTCTGAATATCTCCTGTAAACACGCTGTGTATAGCATTGGAGAGATGGTATGTCCCTGCCTTACGCCTTTCTTTATTGGAATTTTGTTGCTTTCTTTATGGAGGACGATGGTGGCCGTGGAGCTGCCATTTATCTTTCAGTATTTTTATTTACGGCTCGTCTACACCCTGCTTCCTTATAGCCTGCAGGAGTGCTGAGGTTTCAACTGAATAAAACGCTTTCTCGTAATCTATGAAAGAAATATATAACTGTTGGTTATATTCCGCAAATTTCTCTATCACCTGATTGAAGGTTTGAATATGGCCTATGGTTTAGTAGCTTTTCAAGTCCTTGGCATCCCCTTTCTAAAGAATTAGAATTGTGTTAGCGTTCTTCCAAGATTCCGGTATGCTCGAGGTCTTGAGGCATTGCGTATACAGGGTGGCCAGGCTTTTTAGAAGGCTTTCTTTATTTCTTGCGGCACTACTTGGGGGATTTCAAATCCTTCTACACTATTCTCTCTTCCATTATCGTCGTGGGTGCCACTGGTACTGTATAAATCTCCATAGAACCCCTCAGCCACTTCACCTATCTCATGCATATTATTAATGATATTGCCGGCTTTGTCTCATACCGCATACATCTGATTCTTGCCTATTCCTAGTTTCTTCTTCACTGCTTTTAGGCTTCCTCCGTTCCTCGGAGAATGTTCAATTCCATCCGTATTTTACTTCCTTATGCCAGCTGGGTTACGCTTGTTGAATAACTTGTAAAGATCTGCCAGTTCTATTCTAGCTGTAGGGTTAGAGGCTTTCATACAGTTGCATTTCGTGATGAGATTTTTCGTCTCCTGCTATAGCTTACTGGTATCCTTTCTAACGGAGTTACCACGGACTTCTATTGCGCACTCCTTAGTGATGCCCATGAAATTATCGTATACTGCTTCAACACGAACGTCCTCTTCCTGAGTTAAAGCAGAATTCCTATTCTTTAGCTTGATCGGGAATTCCTCTCTTTTCGATCTTGCCGCTAACTCATTGATCGGCTTCTTATGTACCAGTTTCTTCCGTTCTCTCCTCCAGTCTAGGCTAATTGGAGCTGTTACCATCCTATGGTCATTGCAGCGCACCTTGCCGAGCACGTCCACATCTTCTATGATGCCAGTGTTCGGCTATCCTTTCGGCTATCCCGCTTCCGTAAGAAGGTATTCATTACCCGCATATTATTCTGTTCTGCAAACTATACTAATAACTCTCCCCTGCTATTCCTAGAGCATATGCCATATTCCCCCACTGACTTGTCTCCAGCCTGCTTCTTGCCTACTTTGGCATTGAAGTCGCCCATTAGTATACTGCATATTGTTTTGACATTACCCATCGTCAATTCCACGTCTTCATATAAACTTTACACTTCCTGGTCATCATGACTGGATGTAGGGACGTAGACCTGCACGCGCTTCAATTTGTATCTCATTTTAAGTTTCACAACCAGACCTGTTGCCCTCTCGTTAATGTTATAGGGTTCGTGTATGTTACCAGCTATATCGTTGTTAATCAAGAGTCCTACTCCTCGTTATCGTCTCTCCGCTAAGCCCCGGTAGCACAGGACGTGCCAGCTTATTAGCACGGTATATGCTACTTTTGCCCTCCTAACTTCACTGAGCCCTATCATATCCCATATACTGCCCTCTATTTCCTCCAGTAACACTGCTACACTCGTCTCACTAGATAACGTTCCAGCGTTAAACGTTATCAGGTTCAGATTCCAATGGTGGCGTATCCGGACACAGATATTGTTATTACCCTCTGCTGCGTCGCAGGTGTGGCCGCCGCCGTTGTCACTTGCTTCGCAGCTGCTGGGGACTGAGGGCCGGGGTTTGATTGTTGTATTCATACAAGAGGTTGTGGCCAAGTACTGCACCAGGGTGGCCAATCCTGCTCTGGCGAAAGAGTGCCTTCCCGGTTCTGGTCACCGGGATCAGGCCGCACTCCAGGGCCTGTTTATGAAATTTTTATCAACAAGTGGACTTTTCTTAATCCGGTGGAAAATTGCGCAGCACCGCGATTCGTACCATGGTCCTCTTGCACCCGAGGCGGATGCTCTGCCTCTACGCCATCACTGCATCCTCTACGCCACTGCTACATAGTTATGTAGGCGGTCTGTACTCCTTGATTGCCTAATGCCTCTGTGACTGCTGGTGTCTCTATTGAATCAAATGCCTTTTGGTAATCTATGAAAGCCCTATATAGAGGTTCATTGTGCTCTGCAGAATACTCGATTACCTGATCTATTACATGGACATAATGCATTGTAGACTATCCTTTCGTGAAACCTGCCTGATCTCTTGTTTGACTAAATTCCAATGTTGCCCTTATTCTATTAAATATTCGCTTGGGGAATATATTATATAATATTGGGAGTTAGCTAATGGGCCTGTAATTTTTCCATTCCTTAACGTCTCGCTTTTTGTGGATTAGTATAACGTTTGCAGTCTTCCAGTTGTCTGGGACACTTGCAGTCGATGACACTTCTTATAGAGAGTCGCCAGTTTTCCAAGCATTATGTCTCCGCCATCTTTGATTGAATCCACTGTTATTCCATCTTCTCTGGCCGCTCTTCCCCGTTTCATGTCTTGCAAGGCCCTTCTGACTTGATCGTTAGATATAGGAGGAGTTTCTGTATCCTGTTCATTACTGTTTTGAATCGTGCTATCCTGAGTCCTCTGGGTACTGTACAGGTCAGTATACAATTTTTCCACGGCTTTTAGAGTATACCTTCGAGATTCCTGATGATATTACGGTTCTTATCTTTCAGTCAGTGCATACATATTGGTTTGTCCTATGACAAGTTTTTTTCTCACTGATTTCAGGCTGCGTCCGTTTCTTATGGTTTCCTCAGTGTTTCGCACGTTGTAATTTCGAATATCACTTTTTTCGCCTTGTTCATCAGTTTTAACAGTTCCACAAATTGTATCTTATCTCTTGAGTTGAACACTTTCATTCTTTGCCGTTTTTTATTAGGTTACTGGTTGCCTTGGTGCCTTGCCTCCCACTCAGTTGCTGCCTCTGAAGTTAGCTTCCTTATGGTTTCATTATTAGCTCTGTGTCAGCGTCATCATCATCATCTTTTTGTTCTGAAACTGCAAAATTGTTTGCAAGTAGCAGCCTAAACTTGTCCGCTTGAACCCTTACTGCCTCTAAGTTGACCTGTTTGTTCTTCACCAATTTTACTCTTTCTCTCTTCCAATTGAGGCTAGGCCTCAATTGAATCCTTGAATCGAATTGAGCAATTGAATCCTAGCCCTTACTAACCTATGATCACTGCACTTTACCCTACCTATCACTTCTCCATCCTGCGCTGTGCTGGGATCGGCAGAAAGTATCAAATCAATTTCATTTTTTGGTTCCCCGTTAGGGCTTTTCCAAGTCCACTTTCTGCTGCTATGCTTATTGAGACAGGTGTTCATTATTCTCAGCTTATACGTTTCTGCGAATGCCTACCAGCATTTCTCCTATAGCTTTCCTAGAGTCGACGACGTGGTCGCCAGCTGCTTCTTCACCAGCCTGCTGTTTCCCCACTTTTGCATTGAAATCACCCATTACTACAGCGTACTGCGTTTACACTTTTTTCATCCCTAATTCGACATCTTCATCAAACTGATCTACTTCATCATCATTACCTTTACCACTTCCAGTGCCTCGCTACCTCGTTGGCAGGTAATGCTGCTAACATATGACATCGATGCTCAATATCTCAATATCTCAATACTGGCGTCATCCGGAAAATTTGTTGCAATTGGATAGACCTTTCTACTTTCTACTTCTTTGACTAATCTAGCTGAGTTGCTAATATGAAGCAATCTGCCAGAGGCGATTCTTAAAATTTTGGTATAGATAGTTCTTTTTACCATTGACAAAATTTTTGATGGTGCCCAGATAGCACAAATCCATTCATTCAGATCAACTACTTACCGAATCCAACATTACACTTAAAATCAACATGGCTAAAGGAACACTCAACAAAATGTCTCATAACCATAGCGTGATTTCAAACATAATACCCCAGAATTTAAGCAAATCGCAGTAAATAAATTTCTGACTAATGACATATAGTGCAAGCATTGTAATACAGAAATTCCAGTGAGTTATTCCACAATGTAACATTCATTAGAACAAATTCCAATGCTAGTACCAGTTTGAGATAAGCACTGTCAAAATTGTGTTAAATGTGCAGTACTGCATCCTACGAGTTGTTCCACTTGCTCTTCCAATGCATTGACTTCTTACAAAGTCTTGTTATACATTAAAGCTAAAAAAATAGGTGATTGCCAACGCATTTCATTGCAAAATTTGGGATTGCGTATGTCAAACTTGTTGTCATCCTCAGAATTTGTTCGAAGTGGACGTGACTTTCAAAGCCATTGGCCGTACTCATAAATTGCACTAAGGGGCGTAAGATAATTAGGATATAAATGGTAGTCAAAAAATCATGTCAATGTCAAGTCGCAGCAATTCCACTCTGTGAATGTGGGATACCAGCCAAGCTGTAAAAGAAGAACACAAAGATCACTCTGCGAGTAACTACGAAAATGAACGTCACCTATTTAGGCCTCATTTAGAATAAACTCAAACGTGCTCGCGTCAAAGTGTATAAATACCTTAGTACTTGTACGGTGGCATTTCCAGTAGAAACTGCAGCCACACCTTGATGTTTGTTTTTCTGTATAAACGCGGTCCGCATGGTGCGATTTTAGACTGCATTTTTTGCAGGTACAATATCCGCAAATGCAAACTTTATTGACATCACTGTTTCACTTGCACTGAGCTCGCCAGCTAACATTTTCCATTTGGGAGCACCTAGCGGAGGTCCTGACAATTCTTGGCATCAGGTTACATCATAGAACAAAGTAAAGTAACTCATAAACTGTTTACGTGAAAATTCTTTTTGATTGAGTGCGGTAATTTATCAAAACAAAAATTACGTACAAAGGCCACAGTGAAGTTTGTACAATCCATGTCGCGATTCGTTCTCCGTCCTTGCCACCTGAGCATTTTCGCAGGGTTCATCACACTACGGATATCAAAGAATCACACGCACGGACGTTCGGTCGGCTCATTTCCCACAACTGCGAATTCTCAAGTGCCAAAACGTAGACAAATTTGCACTGTGTGAAGGCCTCTTTTGCACATCAGTTTTGACAACAATCTGCGCTGAATGTGCACCTTGATCGCCCCATCGTTGCTGATGTATCGTGGTAGACGCTGAACCATGTCCTGTACGTCAATTGGTACCTTTACCACCTGTCCCTTAATGACCACCTCAATGCGTGAGACATAGGGCAAGCATGGCGACAGCAATCGCTTCTCACCGTGATCGGAAACCGAGGCGGAATACCAGGATGCACGGAACAACGCACTAACGCATATGCGCCACACACTTTCCACAATGCCACATCGGTCCGTTCGCCAAAGCCTGCCACCAACACTACAATCGCACTGTCGTTTTTAGTTGCGTCATAAACGTTCGCAATTACAGATGGGTTGTTTTCAATCCAGGGATCAGTCACACGCACAAGAAATGAAATCAAAGGTTTTACGAAGTCTCGAGCGGTGGAATCATGCATCCGCACCAATTTAGTTAACCTTCCTCCGAGCGTGGTAGCTCGATGGTTGCGCCGCATTAATCGCTTTAATTTCTAGGGGACTTTCGTTCGAGCTCGCCTTTTACGGGCAGCCTCATTAGTCCGCTCCTCAGTGGTTCTTGCCACCTGCCGCTATCGCTCACGCCTGAGCTCCTGAAGTTGGGCATTGATAGCACATTGTTCGGCAGTACGCACTACATGCGGCCGCCCAATACCAGCGAAGGCAAGCAGGCGCAGAAATGTAGCAGATGGCTTGTAAGCAATAACCCTCTTGCCTGAGCTAGTTGGTTCCTTCTAGAGCACATAACAGGGCAGCATAAAAAACCTGTCAAGCCAAATGATCAATAGAGGGCGGTGTTATTGTAATATTGCGCTGTTTCTTTGCTTTCTTCGTGGTACACAGACATGTTACCCTCCGTTGTAAAAAAAAAGGCATATATTGGGTGCGGGAGAGCACGCACACGGCTATATGCGGTTCAGGGGGCTCTGACGCCTTGGCCTGGATTTCTTCCCCTTGTTTTTAGCAAGGGAAATCGAATCGGCAGGTAATGCTGCTAACATATGACATCGATGCTTCAGAAGGGAAACTGTAGCTTACATTCCCCGGGAGAGAGAAAGTGTGCCAATTAAAAATTGTATAGATGCAGCAAACATGCTAAGCAGCAAGATGGAAGCACTCGAGGAAGGAATGTATTACCTGTTCACACTAAAGAAACAAGAGGTGATGCAGCCAATGTTTACCCCCATTTTGGAATGTTTCCTATAGGCGGAGTAATGTTTCGTTCGTTCTCTGTCCTCGCTTCACAGTTGGAACTTGAAGCCTCTCGGACGATGATCGGCAGTTGTTGATCAAGCGCAGGCAGGAAGCGATGAGGTCAAAATGTACAAGAAATCTTTATAGTTAAACTTTTCTATATACAAAGCAGGTAAAACAAATACATTACAAACTTGAACAATTGAGAAACAAAGTCTCACTCTTCGACTGTCTCAATGACTGTTAGAGCCCAGACCCGTTTTAACGTACATAGTACGGAGGCTCACTGATCTATCAGCAATCCTGATTTCAGCCAAGTCTTACTGTTCCCGATGGCTCCTGTAAAACGACGGGCAGCATGCTTTTACGGACGACCGTTATCTCACTACCTGTGTCAAATACAGCTTCCGTTGCTATATCCCCGCACATGATAGGGATAAGGTCCAGCTTTGACCTCCCTGAGCTGGCATTTTGAGCCAAGATTTCTACTCTAGCGCTAAGCACCTTTTCTTGCTCTGGTGGAGGTTCTTCACTCACAACAGCAACCTTTTGTACCCTTTGTTTTTGCACAGTCGGTGCTTTCCCCTGTTGTTCTTTATTTGAAGTTTTTGGGCAGTCTCTGGCTAGGTGTCCCTGTATATGACACACGTGGCATTTTAAATTTGTCCTCTGCGGGCTAGCTAGTTTTGCTTGCTGCGTCAATGAGGCTGTTGCAGCTGGCTTAGTTGCTCGTCCTTTCCCTTTAGCTTGCTCGAAAGTCTCCAGCACCTTTGCCACCTCCACTGGCTTAAACCACTCTTCGCCCTCCCGCAAAAGAACATATTCCAGGGCTTCTGAGCTTAGACTGGCTTTCATACGGTCAGCGACCATAAGCTCTGTCATAGCTTCTTTTGTGTTTGCATTGCGAGATTGAAGGTAATAGGCCAAATAAGTTCTAGCGCGAGACGCGAACTGAGCCCAAGTTTCCTCCTTTCGTTTCAATGCCTTTTCAAACCTCCCCAAGTATTCAGCTGGCGTGAGCTTAAGTTAATCTAGTACTGCCTTCTTTACAGTCTCGTAATCTGTACATTCCTCATCATTCAGGCTACGCAACAGACAACGGACCCGCTCGGTCAGCGCAGGCATGATCAAATGTACGCGGCTGTGTTCTGGTACTTGAAAAGATGAAAACAACTTTTCAACCTCATCAAACCATATCGGAACGTCAGCGTCACACGGCAACCGGTATGCCTTAAGCACTTTAGCACATTGTGATATTCCATCCGTGCTAGCACGGCGGAGATCGCTTCCTTCCGACACCGAAGGCGGCCTGCCGGACTGCTCAAGCTCCACTCTCCGTAGAGCAATGCGCTCGCACTCTAGCTGTAGGCGCACCTTTTCCAGCTCCAGCTCCAGGCGTCTCACCGCCATGGCCTCTGGATCTGTCGAGCTCGGAGCCTGCGAAGCGCCTTGCGTCTCACTATCCATTTCAGTATCCGACGTCTCAGACTCGGTCTTTCCGACGCGTTGTAGTTCCTGCCGTCTCTGACCCTCTCTTTGTTAAGATGCCGTATCAATGTTTACGTCAGCCTCAATCAAATTTGCTGTTCTGCGCGTGAACACCATTAACCTCACTGAACAACAGCCATGCCAACCTAGACAAAACGCAAGGAGTCCCGCTCACCCGTTGCTGCTGGGGGCACCGCCTGACGTCCTCGTCCAGATGAATTGCAACCCTTGCGGAATTGGCTGGTGGCCTTCCGATGCCTTGCGCCTGGCTCGCTGCTCGTTGCTCGTTGTGGGGCTTGCCGATCCTGTCGTGCTGCGCCAGTAAGGTTTCGTTCGCTCTCTGTCCTCGCTTCAGCGTTGGAACTTGAAGCTTCTCGGACGATGATCGGCAGTTGTTGATCAAACGCAGGCAGGAAGCGATGAGGTCAGAATGTACAAGAAATCTTTATAGTCAAACTTTTCTATATACAAGGCAGGTAAAACAAATACATTACAAACTTGAACAATTGAGAAACAAAGTCTCACTCTTCGACTGTCTCAATGACTGTTAGAGCCCAGACTCGTTTTAACGTACATAGTACGGAGACTTGGCTGAAATCAGGATTGCTGATAGATCAGTGAGCCTCCATACTATGTACGTTAAAACAAGTCTGGGCTCTAACAGTCATTGAGACAGTCGAAGAGTGAGACTTTGTTTCTCAATTGTTCAAGTTTGTAATGTATTTGTTTTACCTGCCTTGTATATAGAAAAGTTTGACTATAAAGATTTCTTGTACATTCTGACCTCATCGCTTCCTGCCTGCGTTTGATCAACAACTGCCGATCATCGTCCGAGAAGCTTCAAGTTCCAACGGTGAAGCGAGGACAGAGAACGAACGAAACCTTACTGGCGGTGTCACCGGCTTCTCATGTTCCGCTTTCTGAAATTAAGGCATCTCCTAGGAGGCGTTTCCTAGGCTCATGTAATTTATTTTGCAAGAGTTCGCAAATGCATTCTATGCAACCCTTCTTTTGTGAGTTTCCAGGTGCAGGCGTCAGTCTTCATCCAAGAGGCGAGCGTGACCATCTACGCCTTCGTGCTTTTCTTTATGGCAGTCGCATTCAAGCTGCACGTTTCTGAGCGTCCATATTGTAAGTTCCTAAATTATTTACCTTGTCCTTCTAGACATTGATTTGACAAAAATGTGCAGCCTTAAAAATCACACTTTTTCTGTAACCAAAATTTTGCATAATAACCAAAAACGGGCTCTGGATAAATTGTCTTCAATGGAACAATTTTAGTGTACTTTGTATAAATTCCATAGACCTGTACTTGATAAGAGTTTCAAGTTGCACTGTGTGTGTATGCGCCTCTTGTGTTCTGTGTGTTGTGTGCTTTCAGTGAGCAAAGCTCATCTTTGATGTGTCTTATCCTGTAGCTTGGTCAGGCTAATCTACTTGGTCAATATATATGAGAAGTTTCGAAAGACGTTCTGCATCAAACTTTCTCAAATATCTCAAACATTGCAAAATCCTTCCTTTAGCAGTATTCACATTTTTGCAGTTTCTTTGGTTTATCATAGCGAATTTTGGCCATCGTTTTCTCTGGTGCCTCAGTTTCACATTCACATTGTTGGTCTCTTTTATGCTCCTCCATATATTGCTCCATATATATGCTCCTCCAATAGATTTTGTTATACTGGGAGAAAATTAACAAAAATACAATAAACTATATATTTTTTAAATTCAGCTCGGTGATTTTCAAAATGAACCTTCCCTGATATAACTCAAGAAAAAAAAGGAAATGACGATAAAGTTAATCTGCCCATCAACTGTAATAAAAAATGCGAGTGCCGGGATCCTCTAGAGATTATTGCTAACATTAATGCTATAAGCATTAGATCTGATTGGTTAGGGTAAAATTGTTTACACATTTCACATAGTGATTGTTATGGAAGGAGCCACATATACCATGACACAAAACCTGTACCCGAGTTAGCGTCAAAATGTTCATTGAAGAGCTGCACAAATCCAGTAGTGCATACCTACTGACCAAAGTTGGCACTTTTCATCATTAAAAGAAGCCCATGCCCAGTAACCCAGGCTGTCATTAAAGAGGGTCATAAAAGAGCAGCGCATACCTAGTGGCACATATCTAGTGATCCAAACTGCCATCAAGAAGGCTAATTGAAGAGCACTACATACCCAGTGACCTAAGTTGTCTAACTATTGGTTTTGATCCTGCACATCTCAACATGGCAGCCTGATGCTCCACCTCCACCACAAAGCTGACGAAAGAAGTTAGGCGCATACATATACATAAACAGATGCATAGATACATACCGACACACCACAAACTCAGCTAAGTTGTCAAAGAATGCTAATAGCATTGAGCATTAGGAGGGCTAACAAAATGGCAGAAATCTTGATTTGTAGAAGTTCTTATAGCAGACCATCTTCATTATCTATATTTGTGAACTGTGCTAGAAAGTGGATTTATATTGTGCCCCCCTCTAATGAAACTCGGTTAAATACCAAGACATTTTTTTTTTCAAATTTCATATAGGTGCTACTAGCCCCAGGATTTGAACTAAGTGATTATCACTTCATTAGTGCACCACTTTGTTCCAACACTTCCAAAGGAAACAGGACATTGCGATATGTTATGCAGGTAATTTCTCCAGCCCACAGTGTCCACCTGAAGACGTGAATCATGCTTTCTACTGCGAGTGACATTTACAAACACCACCAGTCTTGGCTGGCTGTATTGTTTTATTAAATCAATAGGCGTGAACAGCAGCATTTGTGTATGCAATTGTATGCATACTACTTTAGCAGAGATACCCCATTCCAGTGTGCTTGAAAGCATAAACGTCTAAAACCTGCCAGGATATTTAACACCTTTGTGTAGACAAGTCTCGCTCGTAATTTGCAGTTCCCTACATCAGCGCTTGGGCTGCATCTGGCTATGTCATGCCAGTGATATACCAACTATTTCTCGAGTGGGGGCAAACCTTACACGACCTGATCTGTGTGTGTGTGTGTGTGTGTGTGTGTGTGTGTGTGTGTGTGTGTGTGTGTGTGTGTGTGTGTGTGTGTGTGTGTGTGTGTGTGTGTGTGTGTGTGTGTGTGTGTGTGTGTGTGTGTGTGTGTGTGTGTGTGTGTGTGTGTGTGTGTGTGTGTGTGTGTGTGTGTGTGTGTGTGTGTGTGTGTGTGTGTGTGTGTGTGTGTGTGTGTGTGTGTGTGTGTGTGTGTGTGTGTGTGTGTGTGTGTGTGTGTGTGTGTGTGTGTGTGTGTGTGTGTGTGTGTGTGTGTGTGTGTGTGTGTGTGTGTGTGTGTGTGTGTGTGTGTGTGTGTGTGTGTGTGTGTGTGTGTGTGTGTGTGTGTGTGTGTGTGTGTGTGTGTGTGTGTGTGTGTGTGTGTGTGTGTGTGTGTGTGTGTGTGTGTGTGTGTGTGTGTGTGTGTGTGTGTGTGTGTGTGTGTGTGTGTGTGTGTGTGTGTGTGTGTGTGTGTGTGTGTGTGTGTGTGTGTGTGTCTGTGTGTGTGTGTGTGTGTGTGTGTGTGTGTGTGTGTGTGTGTGTGTGTGTGTGTGTGTGTGTGTGTGTGTGTGTGTGTGTGTGTGTGTGTGTGGCTATAGTTCCAGTACCTAGCGACCCACTATTTTAAAATATAGGATAATACAAGTGAATCACCTCTATCAATACAGACTACTACGAGAGTAGTGTCTTAGCTGCAAACGCTCAAACTTTTTGTTCATGGAGATGGTGAATCTTTGTTTAAAGGAAAAGGCCTATGTAACAAGAAATACAGAAATGGGGAACGCTCCTTACTTTCGTCCTAATTATGGCTTTCAGATGCTTCGATGTACTCTTCCGCTAATTCTAAATAATTACACTAGCAAACGTATAAATGTGTCTCAATTAAGTGTCGCACAATTAGCGCATATTTTAGTTGTATGAGCTATGTGTAAACTATGTTTTCAGTTTTCCTTTATGTCTTGATCTTTACGTAAAACAATGTGTAACTTTAAGAAACAGAAAAGGGCTGTGATATTGTGATGTCCTTTCAGCTCCTGCCATTGTTCACAAAGGGGGCGGAGGATCCCTCAAGCTCTCATTTGAACGGCTTTTCCCTCCGCCTCCGTTTACACTGTACTGTGACGAAGCAAATAAATAAATAAATCAATAAATAAATTTGTTTCTTGCAATTATATAACATCTCCTGATGACAAAGGAACAAAAGGCAATCAGTGCCTCACAGAGGTCCCAGAGCCTGCCCAGTAGACGCAGTACAGCTCACATAAAAAGTGCACATTTGCTAAAAGCAATTTTAATATTAAAACAAAGAAAATCCACAGCACAAATATGTCGCTTGTTTAGGTAATAGTATTTCTCAAGATTATACGTTTTGATGTACAACATAAATTATTTGCAATACTCACAAGAAAAAAAGGCAGCAGATGTGTGCAACCTTCTTTACAACCCGATTTCCAGTGAAGCTGTTTATTTTGAGCAGTTGGAATAAATGTTTGTTTCTTGCAAATATAGGCATACTTTGCCAAGTTGCCTTCATATATATGACTGTTCTGTTTATTTAGTAAGGAATTTCCATAAGGCATTAGGAAGGCATTTTAGCAAGGAATTCAACAGAGTAGTTGAATATAAACTTACTTAAAACGTTTGACATAATAACCTTCCTAGTATTACAGTTTCTTGGATAGCACCTTATCTTTCGGTTCGCGTGCAGTTTGTCTGAATTGAAGGTAACAACTCCAGCTGTGTTCCCGTAACATGCGATCTACCCCAGGGAAGCGTCCTGGGGCCATTGCTGTTTCTACTCTAGATAAATGGCATTGTCAACATTGTTACACCAGGCACACAAATTAGATTGTTTGCGGACAACCGCGTCTTTTTTACCAAACTTCATCTAAGCTGACACGATATAGAAGAATGGTTTTATACGTCAAGCATGGCCTTGAACACAGACAAAACCGTCTGCAAGAAAAGCCCTTCAAGATTTGAATACACGTTGGCCGCTTCACCCGTAAAGGAAGATGACAATAATAAACATCTAGGCGTGACACCTTCTAATAACCTTTCCTGGAATTTACATATTAGTTGTTGTTGTTCTGCCTTCCGTAAACTTTGCTTCTTAAAGCACAAACTGAGAAATTGATCTGCCAGCATTAAATTAGGTTATTTGACTTTCATCAGACCTAAAGTAGAGTATGCGCGCATTACACGGGATGCATACACGAAACATAGCATTAAAATCATAGAAAGAATTCAGACAATGGCTGTTTGTTTTATTTATTCGAAGTTTAAGTGCACTGATTCACCAACACAGCTAATGATGGCAAACAACGTTGCCCTCCTCGAGCCACTGAGGCAGATGCTTCGCGTGAATTTCTTACAGCAACTAATTAATTGTTAATTATGCTTAGGCCACTCGCTGTACGTGACCCCTTTGTGCACAACGCATACAAACACGATCACACCTATGCATTAACACCTTGTTTCGCAAGGACAAACAGAGAATTTTTCTTTCTACCAGAGAATAGTGTCTGAGTGGAACTCCAGACCCGCGATGTATTAAAACCCTCCTAATGAAGTGCATTACTCATATTTTCTGTTATGCATATTCATAAGTTTTTATCGTATAGTATATATATTTTTATATTTGCAGTTTTTTTTTTCTTGCGTTGATTTGCCTTGTAGGCTTCAGTTCCCCTCCTGGTACGATGTGCGGTCTGATGTATGTTATAAATAAAATATATAAAATTAAATAAATATTTGCCAGCTTTAGAGCACTTCTTGTTGGGAATTCTTAAAGCGCCAGTAGTTCATCAACGCAGGTGTTACTCCATCATAACATTTACCACGGCGTCCTCCACTCCTCTTTGTCCCGCAGTCCATTTCCGCTAGATTTGATATCGGTTGATGTCACAGTTGTTCTGGGGTGACATGGTAATTTCTTTTGCTCGGAAAACGCATTGACAAAGCTCGGGATTGATTGCATGCGCAATTTGCTGCAAATGTCATGATTTGTCTTCTGTCTTTGAAGTTTACCTACATGTTGCCCATATTGTGCCCTTTATTTTTGCCAAATATAAAGAAAATTTCTTTCGTTCACCAAGCACATTGGTCAAACCAAGTTGGATAATGTTATGACACTTGAAAACAGGAAAATGAAAACGATTGCTTGGTAATTGTTTGCAACGCATCTAACCGAACGAGGAATAGAAATACGTTGTCGCACCTTACCCTTTCCACGAAATATAAACATGTTGTAACCTTCAGTTATATCCGGACAGTGCGAAGCACAGCTGATAGGGGCAATATCACATGCTGTAACACCTGAATAAGAGATTTTTTTACAAAGTCTGTGTTTGATCCAACCATATTTCACTTCGCACATTGAGTTTCCATAGCATACCACCAATTGTTGCTAAATTTGGTCTTGGTGGCGTTTATATATAGTTCCGCCAAGGCAGTGGGCTCAATACTTCCGCGCTCGTTAGACACACTCATAACAAGCTAGAGTGCTTGCATATGTAATATACTGCGAAAGCCAAAATTGTGCATCTATTTCGAAGTTCACCTACATATCATCCATTGACTTGCCCTTAAGTCACCGAACATAACGAAGCTGCCTTCTTCAGTGAGGACCCCTGGCGATATAGATCATGCATGAAGAAAAAAAAGTCGTTCCAATAATTAATCGCAACGCTTCTAAATATGCCAGAAACATCAAATATATGTGACATATTGCACCTAAAATGCCGCCCATTGCTTCAAAGTATAAAATGCCACTAACGCAGAGTTTTGTCGGGAGATTGTCAAATCTTGCTAATAGCCGCAGCGTCATACATTCGAACTTACATTGCTTACATTTTTAACGCTGTATTTTATCAACACGCGTTTACCATTGCACATAAACTTGGCACATTGTTTTTGATATGCTCGCGAAATTTCAGCTCAATTATAGTTGTTTTTATGCCAAGGCATCCGTCTTAGTATTACACTGCTCGTAAAACAGACTAATAATGCTGTGGAGCACTTCCATACATATTCTACTGGAAGATGAGCATTTAGCCCACCCATTTGTTGTCTACATATTGGCCATACCATGCCCCTAATTTTCCGCAGATATGAACAAGATGCCTTGTTTAGATTCCAAAGGACACCAAAGAAATAAATTACTAATCTCGTATGATGCATGAAAACACATGCAAAAGTAGCAGTTTAGTCGGCTACTCTGTAAAACTTGTAGTTAAAGCAAGAAAGTGACAGTTTCTCAAAGTATCACTCTCTCTCTCTAATGTCACGGAATTTCATCCGTCTCTGATGCTGTTGATTTAGGAGTCTGGAAAAGATTCCTATTAGCAGTAGTGTGACATCCTGGAATGCCTCAATGCGCGACTTTCTACAATGGCATTGATGAATCTGCACAAATAAAAAATAAATCGCTCGTCGCTCATAACATTGGTTCATACTTCGAATAAATATAAATGCTGTGCCGCACATATAGATATATTTTACCGAGGATACCAAGGCAGAGCAACTAAAAGCCGTGTATACCGCATGAAAACTGCGAGAAAGTGGCTTTTCTGTAAATGTTTTCAAAGCACATAAACAACCAACGCAGTGAACATTTCCGGTACACGTCACCACAAAGTGGCCCTCAGTTTTTGAAAATACGAAATATCTGTAATTTATTCCTGCTGGGAAACAAGTAATAGTCTTGCTCCTATTTAGAAAGAGCCTGAAAACGATATCGCCAAATCGGAAGTCAAACGTGCGCTTAGAAAAAATTCGAGTCAGTGTTCTATCGGTATTGTAATGGATTTGCACGTTCGACCAAGGTAACTTTCAGGAGCATATCTACGATAAGTCGTGATTATAGAATAAAATTAGACAGTTATACCTGCAAGAGATTTCATTCTATTTTT
This sequence comes from Dermacentor andersoni, assembly GCF_023375885.2. Lineage (NCBI taxonomy): Eukaryota > Metazoa > Arthropoda > Arachnida > Ixodida > Ixodidae > Dermacentor > Dermacentor andersoni. The sequence continues at coordinate 2,876,713 of NW_027314755.1, forward strand.
GATTGTGCTAAGATACTGAGACTGTCACGCTATGTAGGCTATCTCTGGACAGAAATTAAATAGTTCCAGCAATTGATAATCAAATGGTTTCATGCCCTAAGGCACGCTATTCATTGGGCCCGGCTGATTATATTTTAAGCGGACCTTCCACTCGCCCACAGGTTAACTCTAGGAAGCTGATTGTGTTTTTAAATGCGGATATATAGTGGTCTGAAAAAACTGGGCATAATGCAAGTTGTGCAAGCTGACATATTAGAGCGGGTACTGCCCAGCACCAGGCGTTTCGCAACGCGAGTATGTGTGGCGAATGCTGTGCATCGTCTGGTGCAGGGAGTCCTGAGAAGGCACAAAAGGCAAACCTCGCTGTCCAAGCAGGGGATGCGTAGCAAGGAAAATCACTACTTATGTGGACACTCTATTAAGAAAGAAAATTTTCCTTGAGCTGTAGTTCTGTGGCAGTTTTCAGCATGCAGCCGAAAGTGCTCGCTTTCAGGGGCGAGGGTGGGGGAGGCAACTGACAAACTTTGCCCCTCCCCTCAGGCTCCCGGTAGATACGCCTATCTTCCATGCCTTCCATATAATTGAGCCTTCATTCGGATATACCACATTGTTATGTACAGCCTAAGACATGGCCCGGAATCCAAGCAATGCAAGCCTACACAGGAAGGCATGGGCTACTCGCCGCACCGAATAAACCATTTTCTAGCTTTGCAGTTTGCATTAACAATAACACAGTTATTTCTGTTTCATATAGAAAACAAAAATTGCAGGATAAAAGCAAATGCCATGTTTTACAAGTTAGAACAGCATGATAATTCATGAACAAGTGCGTAATTGGTAAAGACACGTCTAAAAAAATTATGAACACTTGTGTGTAGCATGGGAGCGCTGATAATTTTCTTTATGTTGCAGGGCACAGCAGTATAGGCATTGCTGAGTTGGCAGTTGGACCAGACGGACTCACATTTTGGAAGGCTGTTAATGTATAGCCATACGCGCTGGAATTGCAGGAAGTTGGGTGAGTTTTGTTGCGTCTTTTGCAGTTACACGTTTTTTACAAGAGAAATCAACGACGCTTACCACATTCTTTATTCTTTCTTTATTCTTTATTCATTTATTCAAGACATTCCTTACAGAAATGCCTTGGGGGACGCGACAAAAGGCACTGAAAGTGCCTGACTGGGCCTCGCCACCCTTGGCAGCAGCAGTCACACAAGAACAATAATAACAAAAGTATTGACTACAATAGGCTCAATTTGGAACACGGTAGAACTTAAACATCAATAAGTGTTCCTTATCAATAACATAATGACATAAATACACATACACATCAATACACATATAATTAGATACATTGTACAGGTATGTCGCAACTATCGTCCTAGTACAGAAAATATATCGGACTTTCGCAATGAAAAGCCAAGACACAGTAAGAGGAAACCAACTGGGATCAGTCCAGCACGATTTTTAGTGTGTGTTAAGAAAAAAATTTTTGAGCATTTTTCTGAAAATGTGCGCTGAGGTAGCTGTAACGAGCGCTTCAGCAATTTCCGGATATTCGTTGAGAAGGTCTGGTATCATAAAGCTTAGTTTTTGATCGCCATATTTTGTACGAGAGCGTGGCCTGGGTATTAAATTCTTTCGTAGGCAGTACGGACCAGGTTTCACTTGATATTTGGTTTGAATAGGTGTTGCTTGGTGCTGATGCAATATTTCCAGGGCCAAGTTGTATTTATACAATTTATGAATAGGCAGTATTTTATTAGATTTAAAAAAGGGTGTAGTGTCTTCAGAAAGTTCTAAATTTCCTATTGCACGCACCGCTCGCTTTTGCAAACAAAAAAGACTGTCTAGGTTTGTCTTAGTCGTTGTTGACCATACTAAGAAACAGTAACATAACCGGGAATGAAATAGCGCGTAGTATATCTGCCTTTTCACCGCAGACGGGATATAATATCTCACTTTATTTAAGATTCCAACAGCTCGCCCTAGCTCACTTCGGAGCTTGTCAACGTGAGGCGTCCATGAGAGGTTTTCTTGAAATGTCACCCCCAAAAATCTAACTGATACAGATTGTTCGATGGTAACGTTTTGATATTTTAAATCCAAGTTTATAGTCGGGTGGTGTCCTCGCGGCCGGAAGAGTAAGTATTTCGTTTTGCTGATGTTTAATTGAAGTCTGTTAGATTGAAGCCATAAATCCAGACCTGTTAGCCATTCGTTAGCTCGATGAAATACCTCTCTTTCATGAGCACCTGTGAAGAATACATTCGTATTGTCTGCGTATATAATTAACTTTGTATTTTTGTTAATGTTTACAATATCGTTAATGTATAATAAATTCAAACATAATTCAAACATAAATAGGACGCGTGAGCCAGACCCAATTAACAATGCATGAAAAAAAGGCATTCTTTCTAGATGACAAAGCATAGAAATTAATCTGCACATATCTACCTTTCTTTTTATGGAACTACTGTTTATTGTAATTTTATGCCTTTGTATCACAGTTTATGCCTTTCCACTGAAAGAAATTGTGTAATATATAACCATACATCTAGTGTTATTGTTATTTTTAATCCTTCCATCAAAATAAAGAGTAAGTTGTTAGCAGCAGTATTTTCCTTGCCTCCCATTGTAAATGTTGCCCTGAAATGTTACATAATTGACCAGGAAAATGAAAACAACACTACAAATTTCCGCTAGCGAACACAGGTGGTTTTCAGGAAATGCACAAATAGGGTGATAGGCATCTGTTGGCATACTGTAGCAATAGTAGGTGCAAGCAAGACTCAACATAACTGTAATACTTCAGCTTTCACATGACTACATTGCTTAAGATACCACAGAAGTGTAAGTGCACAAAAACAAAAACAAGCTGGTGCATCAACCACAAATGTCACTTGAGCAGTCACAACATAGGCTATTTCCTCTATTGAAAGCGCTAGCTAATATGTAGAAAATATATGCACATGTACTCTTAGATATACACACTTGCTTAACACTGAGTTGCAGTGCATATGATGCTTGTTGTAGACACTGGTATATTTGTCAAAAATACTTAGAGAATTAGATAAAATGCTTTCAATTCATCAGCCCAGTAGTCGAAGTCTTACTAGTAGCATTATAATTTGGACTTGCTCGTTGAACATATTCTGACCTGAACAGCACCAAGCACAATAAATAGCTTCTTTAGCGCACGAAAAGGGTCGAGAGACATAAGTACGACGTGGACACAGCGCTAACTTATGTCTCTCTTCCCTTTTCGTGGGCTAAAAGAAAAAAAGTTATAGAATACCAACATGCCCAAACCTACGCTCTTTCGGAATAAGTAGAACACTGCCGACTTGTCCTGACCAAATACTTGGAAAGAGACCGAAATGAAAAAATATAATTATTGACAGCTGTAAAAGTAGAGCTTCTTGTTTGATTATAACTACTAAAATTACACCAGTGCCAAGCAGATGTTCTCTCTGGTGCTGTTGAAACCAAATTCATTAGAACATTGCAAGAACGAGCAAACTCCACAGCAAGTGCAAAATGAACTTGAAAAAAGGGGGGTACCAGCGAAACACAAAGGACGCGCACACGCATAAGAAAGGCCTTAGACGCGGTCATGTGTGGCAATGTAAATTTCAATTAAGCACAGTTGAAAGTCCAACGTCCGTGCGTGTCGAACGCCCTTTCTTTGGTGCGCGTCTTTTGTGTTTAGCTGGTATCCCCTTTTTTCTAGTTCCTCATGCACCAACTGGCCCAAGAGCTTGCACTAAAACAAGTGCAAGCAGACAATTTTGCAATCTTTGCAAAATAGTGTGCGTATTTATTAATTGAGCATCAATAAACTGAACTTTCTACCAGCTAATTATGTGGTGCTCCATTGACTTAAAGTAAAAAATTATGTAACTGGACACAGCGTACTTGCGTGAATGGCGATAACTTGCCAGGAATATAAAAAAAAAGATGTGAGAGAAAAAATCATGCTAACTACAAAACAGCTCAGTTCAGTAGTAACTGCGGTGCAGTAAATACTGGCCTTCATGTGTCAGTTCAAGAAGTTCAAGCTCATGAAATGTTTATAAACCAGTGGCAGTTATTCTGGGGACAAGAGAGAAATAATTGTGAATATGAGTGTTAAAATTGGTAAGCATGCCATGTGCTTGCGACATATTTGACCCACTACACTTTGAATTCCTAGATACGCAGGAATTTCACGAGCCTGTAGCATAAAAAGAAAAATTCGGCAATAAAAATTGTCATAAAATTTCCTAATGTACTTATTAGCAAATATACAGAAAATTACATGTGCGTAATATACATAAGGAGGTCCCATTTTCATAGACTGTGTGGGGACCTCGTGTTAAAGTTACTTATGATGGTGTACAATGTTTAAAGCAAAAGTAGTACAAATGACAGCTAAGAGTAACATCCAAACATGTTTATAGCATATGAGAAATTAGAACACTTGTTAACAGCATGACAATACAAAAAACATAAGATCAGTAAGTATTTATTATCAATGCTTTAATTCTCTTTGAAGTTGGTATAAATTTTTTGCTAGGTGGTAGAGTATTACAAAGCTATATCGAGGAAATTTCCACAGTCTGTTTACCATAGTTAGCTCGCACTTTAGCTAGACGTAAATTATTATTGAGTGCACATCTAGTGTGACTATGAGCTATCAGGTCACAAGGTGAGAAGGAGATCGATGGTTGTTCCTTAGTCATATATCTATAGAATAAAATCCCTAGAATATATTTGGTGAGTTCTGAAATGGTTAGGATGTTGTTTTCATGCTGTAGTAATTTTCCTGTTGCAAAGCTTGAACTGCTTGTAATAACTCTTATGGATTGGTTCTCGATTACCTGGAGGGATACCAAGTGAGTGTTATAACTGTTACCCCAGCGTATTATGACGTAGTTAATAAGAGAGTCAATGAGTGGTATAGCGAGATGAATGTATTATGTGTACAGTAGGAATCAGCTTTAATTAGAACGCGAATACCATATGCTATTTTCTTTCTTATGTGAGAAATGTGATCTTTATAGTTCAAGTTGGAGTCAGGAAAAATCCCATGATAAGATGAGCATGGACTCGGAGAGATAGAATGTGAGCCAAAAGTGAAAGTGAAGGAAGCCGGATGTTGTTGATGTGAGGAAAAAGCAATACATTTAGTCTTGGTGGCATTAATCGATAATAGGTTAGCATGACACCAACTTAAAACATTTTCTAGATCAGTATTTTGCCTTTTAATAAGAACTGGCACGTTCTTATCATACGCCATTGTGAATTTATGTTAAATATAGAACACGCATTTAAATTTCTTGGTCAAGTATAGTGCACCTCCTCCGGGTAGACCGGCTCCTGGACTGGAATCGTGCTACCTGCTGCAGGAAATCTTAAAAAGTTTCGCACCTAGAAATTCATCCCGCAAGTTGAAGAAACCAAGCAGTTTGGGGCGATCTGTGATAGTAACCTCAAATGGCTCTGGCATAATTAATGCGATTGTTCTAATGGTCCCGCTATGCTGAAAATGGCGCTTTGGCCATGAGCGCAATTTTTCGTATATATTGACGCATAGGTATGTCTATGCCATGGCTTGTTGTGTTACATGTGGTATATAGGGGTTATATTGCAACAGCATTCTATCACAAAAGTTCCGTATACCTTCTTACATTCGTGACAGAGTCATTCCTCGAAATTTCGAGGATGACCGGTAACACTTATTATGAAACGAGACAGCGCATGCCTTTTGCCTTACTTACTAAAAGTCGAAACAATAGCAACTTTATTGGCACTAATGCGCGCGCGCTAAGGGATCGACCCCCCCCCCCCTCCCCCATGAAAGACGCTTCGTTTCCACCAATCACAAAGCGGCACGCACATCTCGCCTCCTTGCAGCACCACCAGGCTAGCGCTGACATTAGGAGTCAGGTGCCCGCGGGGCCCAGCACGCAAGATACAGGTTACATACACTAAAGAGGTTATGCTGCCGCGTCCGGACACAAAATTCCGACACGCACAAGCATCGTTTGGCTGCATCTACTTTGTGTACACAATGCGGGCAAACCCGAAACAATTGACCGCGTTGCGTGCCGACGATTTCACCCGCTAAGAAGGTTGCTTGGGGTCCCTATAAACAAGCTTGGTCTCAGCATGAACCTCCTCGTCTTACTTTCGCTGGAGACTTCCACGTTAGGGTACAGCCAAAAGGTTGTTTGAACAGGGATGAAGCACTTTTATTCTTGCTACCAATCGCGCGCCTTTCTGAATCGACGAACTATCGTAAATATTGATTTATCTTTTCATTCATTTTAGCAGGAGCACTTTGTCAGTTTTGAAGACCGCAAAAATTACTCTTCCCCTGGTATTTTATTCTAGCTTTTTCCCATCCATTTCCTTCAAAGCGCCCAATTCTTGGGCGATTACCCCACGGTGGGTACCTGTCGTTTGTGTAGCTATTTTGTAATTTCGTAATTATATTTATTTAACCAACGATACGCCAGACAACCGATGTTTGTGTGTTAATTCTAATAAATGTAGTTCAATCTATCGCCTCTTTGCGAATGCTGCGTAGTGGGCTCGAGCCAGCATTTCGAGAATCCAACAGAGTGGCTATGTGCCGCTAACGTTTAGATACAGCAGTACCTTAGGGTTATTCCAAATCACGTTGCAGAAACTTCGTTTTTTAGATATCTGAACATTGTTGAGTAGCCCTTAGTGAGATGGCATCCGGACTGGCAAAGGCAGCGCTTGCTGGGCCAATGGATTTATTTATTCCTAGCCTTACTTCTCTAGTGGTAACAAGACTGCGATCGCGACAACAAGTCCTAGGTACAAAAAATGAGCTCCTCCTTGCTGCACGGAATTACGTGCATTTAACGCTCCCCTGGAATTTCCGTTACACTATTACGATGTCGAATACCGCAACTAAATTTGCACGAGAGTAGGTGTCGGTACGTACCATCAAACCTTCCTGGTTCATGTGGGAATATAGAATCACTGCACTGTTTCCTCTTCTTTTGCCGCAAATATAATTCCGAAGATCTGCTTAGAGCAGCCCCTATCGCGTAGGCGCATTCTCCTCTCTCAGATTAAAGTTCTATCATTTGGGGCAAGTACCCTTGGTCGAGCCTGTAAGGATGGGTGTCAGACAGTACATGAGTACGTCAATGCGACTGGTAGACTTTCTTTCATGTTAAGCGCATTTACCGCGATATTAACACTGAGTCGCGTTATTTTCATAATATGGCATCTTCGTATAATTGCCATGACCACTATTCATGAAACGGAAACGGAAAATAAATAATATGTACTGTTATTTAAATATGATCAATAAATTAACCGGGACGAAGAAGTTCATATTATGTTTCCGCTCAAAACCATGGCCAATGCCCCTCCCCCCCCATCTTGGGAACGGGTCAAAATTTGAAGAACAACGAGAAGGCGAAGAAGCGAAACGTCCGGTGAGGTCGAAGTCAAGCCGATCATCAATCGATTATGTTCACATATTTCATCTATGTGGTTCTTGAAGTTGCTTTAGTTGAGAGGTATGTAGCCTGCCTCTACGACGCCAGAGCTACCAAGGATGACCTTCTTTTGCCCCAAGTTAACGGAGTAAGTACAACTTTGACCTATTTTACCTATGTGGTTCTTGAAATTGCTTTAATTAGCAGGTGTTTAGCGTACCTCCACGTTGCAAAAGTACCCAGGATTACTTTCTTTTGCCGCAGATTAACGGAATAAGCGCAACTTTGGAAGGACGCGTTTCTTGGACTGTAGTGACCATTGCGCTTTTCTTTAACCAGTGCGGTGGTTACCTCTTTCTATGCCGCATTGGAGCAGCACCTGGTCGCGCGTGTTGTGTCACCTGCTTTCGGTTAGCTTTAAAAAAACATCACGTGGTCGAACTTTGCCTGCAGACCTTCCACGGCGTCTCGTACCCACCAGTCTTGCTTTCGCACGTTCGATCTTATATTAACACATCTAATTTTATGCTTGTTTCTGTACGCGAGTAAGTACCAGCAACACTCTATAGTTATCCCATTTCCGGCTCCCTCTTGGAGAATCACTGTGAGCCCCCAGTGAATAACGTTCCCTCAGTGAGGACACCAGTGGAGTAAACGTGCCTCGCAGGTAGTTAGACATGTGACAAGCAGCTACTCCGTAGAATGGGATTTTCTAGCTCTGTGTTTTTTGCCCCTGCGTGTACGCACGCAATACTAAGTTAGCACGGTGCTTGTGGCGTTGCATTGAACCCAACCACTGTTCCTCCAATGAGAGATGTCCGCTTTGCCCGCCAGGATTCATAAAGCTGTGCGCTGACAATAAACGGGGGGCCTCCTTGGTTTGGGACTTGGGCTGTTGTCTGTTTTGTTCTTCGAGCAGTGCGTGTGTCCCGACACAGTGGCAGCAGCGCTAAACCGCACTGTTTCCTTAAATTTCATGTTGGTTCGTCCTATGTGTATTTTCTACTTGGACGGAACATTTTCTTTGTTCCATCTCATTCTCAGACGACGCCACCGTTTCCCACGATCTCCTCGTGCTTGGACCACTGGGGAAGCAGGGAAGGCTGGGTGGCCACGCTGGTTGCCAGGGGGCTAACCCGGTTGCTGCTTTGGTTTTGGGCCTCTGTAATCTACCGAACGCAGCAGCCGGCAATACCTCAGCCAGCACAGGCCATCTACGGGTGGTGCTACATGATTACGGCTAACGGCGATCCGGTGGCGTCCACTGCGCTCGCCTGCTTGCCCGTATTCGGCCCGTATTAGTACTCGGAGGCCCATGCTGTGCTGGCTGCTGTTGTCATGGTGGTGACGCCGTGCCTCCTTACAGCAGCTACCTACCTCAAGGTCATGGCAGAGAACGACAATGGGACCGTATGTATTCCTGCAACATGCTTGCGACCTACATTTGTCGCAAATATTTGCTCAATAGTCAAATAATTATAATATGTCACGTGGATGGAAACAATGCATTGCACAACGTAAGTACAGGGCCATTCTGTAAACATTTTAAGTGTTGTTACTCGTTTTGCAACAGACGCTTCTGTGATACTGGATACCGAGTTTCTATAGCTTACGATAGCATAAACCAATAAAGAATTGAGGAATTACAGGCAGATGAGCTTGCTTTCGGTATTGAACCAAGATAATTTCCAACATAATCAGGGAAACACAGGACTTCATTCAACCAAGACAACCCGCGTGCTTAACGAAGGGATATTCTATAATCGACCAGATGCTTGTCATATATCAGTCAAATGTGAACATTTAAGTACACTTAATCTCTGTATATGACTCTCATTCATTAAGAAACACGACTTGATTCAGTAGAGATATCAGGAGGATTCCAGAAGGAAAGTAGAAGATTGCCATTAAAGAAAGGGGTCTGCGAAGGAGGCACAATATTGTCATTGCTATACACTGCATGCTTATATAAGTACTCAAGGTACCCGACTTCGGTGGCTGAGCAGTGAAGATCAATGGTGAATATATCGGCAACCGTAGCTTAACAGATGACATGTGTTCTTCGGCAACAGTGCGCATGAATTGAAAACCTTTCGTTTAGTATTTTAACAGAGGCAATGCAAGGCTGGGGTTGAAGAATAATATGCAGGAGGCAATGATAATGTTGAACAGCGAGGCAAGAAAACAACATTTCATGATCGCCAGTCAGCATTGACGCAGGAGCACGTTGATGTAAGACAATTCCTCCCACGGGATCTTGACAGTCAGAAGTATATTCACACAAGAGTAAATATGCGTTGGATGTGTACGTGAGGCAATAAAAATCCTGACTGGCAGCTTACCACTGTCATTGCAAAGAAAAGTGTGAAATCATTAGCTTATACCGGTGCCAACATATGTTACAGAAAGTTGGACGTTAACAAAGAAGCTCGAGAAAATTTAAGCTCCGTACGAAGAACGATGGAACGAAACATGCAAGGCATAACGTTAAAAGACAGGAAACGAGCGGCGTGGAGCAGATAGCAAGAAGGGATAGTCGATATTTAGTTGACATTAGGAGAAAAAGAATGGAGCTCGGCGGGCAACTCGGTTCTGTGGACCATTAACCTGTGGACCATTAGAGTTACAGAATGGCTGTCGAAGGAAGGGAAGGGCACACGAGGGAAGTATAAAAATAGGCTAGGTGATGAAGGGAAGAAATTTGCAGCTAATATTTTCCTTCGTTTGTCCATATACCACGGTATTTATATTCTTTTACGCGAACTATTTTCCGCCCCTCTATTAACACTGTCTGTTCATCGTTTTCAGTGAATTCCAAAACAGCTGATTTTCTAACGCTGAAACTTAGACCTATATTGTCACCTTCCTGAACACAAATAATAGCCAGACGTCGCATATTTCTTTGCTTGTTAGCTATCAACACAATGTAGTCCGCATAAAACAAACCTAGAAGCTGTAGCTCTAGTAGTGTACTGGCCTGTTTTTATATGAGATTTAATCCAATATAGCTTCCTTCTAGTGCCAATTTCGATCCTCGCCCGGTAGATAATAAACAGCTGTCGGGATAAAGCACCTCAGTCCCTGTTTGATACCAATTTTCTCTTCGCAACTAATCCCTTCCCTTTCAATGCGCCCAAACAGTATTTCCTAGGTAAACATTTTGCAAAAGCTGTAGACAATTATCGGCTAAGCCTTCTCCTTCTTGATTATTCAAAAGAATGTTGTGGTCTACGTTGTCATACGCTTCTGTAATGTTTAAAAGGGCTACATATATTGGTTACCTTTCTACTCTTGATACTTTTATAGACTGAGTAAGGAGAAATAAGTTATCACCCAGACGCCTACCTACTTTGATGCCCTTCTCGTTTTCTCCCAAAATTTTATTATTATCATGCCATGCTTGCAGCTTTAATTTATTTGCCTGCTTGGTGAAACTGTACGTTACCGATGTAATTGTCAATGGTCTATACGAGCGAATTCTATCTTTCTGTCCCTCACCTTTATAAATTGAATTCCTTCTACTTTGTCGCCCGTCCGAACTCTCTGGTATACATCTTTCTTTTAAGGTTTTTTCCACTGCTTTGAACACAGCTTGCTGACTTTTTGTCTTAGTCCATTATTTAGCCTAACGGGAACCAACAATAGCCTTGTGGCTGTGCGCTAAGAAATTTCCGTATCGGCTTTCTTCTAGTTGACAGTTTTCAGCACCAGCTCCTTTTCCGCCTAGTTGTCTTTCAAGCCCCTTCTTTCATCTACCAGAACCCTTTCATTTCCTTGGAAAGTATCGGCTGGTATTTATTTTTTTATGTAATTTAATGCCGCGTCCCCTTCAAGCTTGTTTGCATCTTCATCTAGGATGTGCTGCTGGATTGTTCCAGAATTCCTGCCTGATAATATTGTCGCAGCACTGCGCGACTGAGGCAGAGAAAGAAGAAGAGTGTGCGCGCGTGATCTCGGGGTACTCTGCGCCGGCTGGGCCTGGCCTGTAGCTTCCATCTCTGACCTCGTTTCACCGCGTAAATAAACATCACTCGTAACAATATTATCTGCAGGTCCAAAACATTGTACGTGCGACCTTTTTTTCTCGCGTATTTCTGAGAACCAACGTTAACTTTCACCTTCTATTTATGCTTGCACAGGTATCTTAACCACACAAGTTTTTCCCCGCTATATTTCCCATTTTCTGGCTACTTCATCCTGCGCCAACCGCGGATTCTTTGCGTGTCTGTGCTCTCGCGATGCTCGCTGTCATTCGGCGGCTGCCTCTCGTATTCTCCCTGTTACACCACCTTTTTGGGCTCATTTTTCGTTTCGAGCGAACATGTTACTTATCTTTCCGTGTTTCTGTCGTTGTAATGCTTTGAAGCTCACTATATTCCGACTCTTTGCTTAGCCAATTCCAAAGTTCTTTTTCGCCTCTTTTGACTATATTTGATATTTGTTAAGAGTTAGGATTTGAAATCGCGATATTGCGCTCTTTGTTCTCTTCCATAACTACATCTCCCAATTTCAAGATGATGCGTTCATGGTCACTCCCGATGCTCCTATTTGCCTCCTCGTCAATGACCATTTCCCTCAGCCAGTCATGAATTCCTTCTGTGACCAGAAAGTAATCAATTATGAGTTGTCGGTTTCCTACTTGCCACGTAGTGTACCCATCACACTTGGGCCCTGTACTCGCAATAACGAGGTTACGTTGCTCGGAAAGATCTAGCATTCACTTGTCGGTATAGCCACCTAGATTCTGTATGTGGGCATTCATGTCACCTAATTGGATATTTTCGGCATCATTCGCGAATCCTTTATTATCAGAACTTAGGCGCTCAGCTAACTGTTGATTTTTCTGTGCTCTAATTTCCGGTCCACAAATGCATTATACCGAGCGAAGTTTTCTTTCCACTCATAGTACAGGATAAGCACACATGCTCTTGACGAATTCAATTTATTCTTTTCCATTTGGCTCCTTAAGGGATGTGCATACCGTCTACTCTCCCTTTATTTACGATTTAGCTTTGTTGCGCCCTTACCAAACATGATTCTCAATCACCGACGGCTCCTCCAAGTGTCTAATTTGTGGTTCTGTAACCGCATACAATCATATTTGTCAATATCTACCCGCTTTTCCTTTCTTGGGCCGCCCTGCATGTTTTTCTAACGTATTACATAGCGAGCTTTTTTTCTTGTTTTACTCATTTTCTACTATTGATGCCAATGGTTTTCTACGGTTTCCTTGGGGCACCTTCTTCATTACTACCTACAGAGGACTCCGGAGCGCCCGTGCCCCCCCCCCCCCCCCCCGAAAGAAAAAAAGCGGCCGTGCGTCCAGCAAGTCACCTGCCCATTTTTGGTCCAACCCTAAAATTGAAGTGGATCCCCTCTCGTTCTAAACGACCACATCTTCTCACTTGCCTGTTTACTTCTACAACACTGAAACCTTTCTCCCAGGTCATTGTTTATATATCCTCACTAGCAGCCACTACTACTCTTCGTAGGTTACTGTTACGTACAGGCCCCTCCTGCACCTTGCACACCACGATCTCCATCTGAAGGGAGAGTTCGCGCAAGTTGTCTACTCTCTTTCACCCAGCGCTGGGCTAGTCCTGAGCCTTTCTTTTTTAGGACGTCATTTAGCCCGCCTGCTACTACGACAATGTTGCGGCCGTGGGCATTTTCCGCGAGCTTAGCTTTTGCTCGCTCAATGACAGAACCGGTTATTCGCCGTGAAATGACTCTACCGCCACTCTTTTATTGACTTTCACTCTCTCCGCAATTTCTTCTGAGCAGCTAGCCAGGTTTGTGTCGCCGGCGGTAATCACCCTTTCGCTCTCTTCTACTGGCAATGCCTCTCCTTTCTTCCCTTCCTCATCCTTTTCCGGTGGTGGAGGTGACAAACAATATTTGGTGATTTACTTTCTTGATATAGCCCTGGCAAAACACGTCGGTCCGCCACTGCGCCACCTGGAGCCTAGCGCGCCTCCTTGTAGTTGATGCTGTCAGCGCTTGCTGTTCCTCCTTGTGTTGTTTGCTGGCGCGTACACGTGTTGCGTGTTTAGTTTGCGACTCACGGTCCCAAATCAATCGTTTTCGTTTTTTTTATTTTGGAAAAAGAACAATAAGAACTTTACACGAAATCGAATTTCCTCGTGGCTATGACGCAATGTGTCACCTTTCGTTTTTCTCTTTGGTGCTGGTGATGTACACCATGCAAGCGGCACTGGCAAGTCTTTACTAACGAAACACGGCGGCATGGTATCACATTTCGGGTCTGGCAAAGCGCCGGCGAGTAGCAGGGCCTCCTTCGTTCGTTTTCTCGCACTTTCTCTTTTGTCCTTGCGGGATGGGTTGTCGGGCCGCTAACAACGCACTGTACAGAAAACGTGAAGCGATCGCACATTATTCACACAAGGTATATCGCAGCCTTTCTTAGCAGGAGCACGGCCCGGCACGGGAGGCAATGTGGCAGCCGAAAAACGCGGCGAAGTGGTGGTAACCCGAACAGAGCGGTGCTGTGAAACAAGAAGAAAAAACAACGCGAACCTGGCCAGGGTTATGACGTAGCCTCCACGTGCACTTATCAGCACAGGGCGAGAAGAAGAAAGGGCTTGAGAGCAGAGATGTGATCGAGAAGAAAAAACAAGCGGCGACAGCATTCTTCATCGTGCAACTCCTGTAGCTGATATGATGGCATCATTTTCAAGGATTATTTCGACTCTTATTTTCGTTGCAGACTTGTGCGCAAGTGCTACAACACGGCTGGGCTCTTAAGAACTGACAAAGCTAGAATTCCTCGGTCACGTGTTTGATGCGATTGTTGCATTGGCTAGCCGCGTGTCGTATCGCCCGCACAAGTGTGAAGTCCCCCTTCTCCGTTTAGTCGCCATGATGTGTTTGGTGCTTTCTGTCCACGGCATGCAGCTTGTTAATATCGGCTAGAGGAATGCTCAGTGTCCATTTAAAATGCCCATGTCAAAATTAATGATTTGATACAGGCATTTGTTCTACTTATTCACTTATCGCAGCCGTGATGAAGAAATCGCTTATCGCCGTTGGGCACCTACGTCATATAAAAGGGAAGTGGTTGCTGGGGAGCTAGACAGGAAGCAGTTCGAAGTAGGCGCCTGGTACTGTAGTACGTTTGCGTTTACATTCTTGTTCAGGTGAGCTGTTCGAGCTTATGCTTGAAGACTAAACACCTTGACCTAGTAGACGTGATGTTGCAAATGTGACGTGATATTACTTTTGCAACAACTCCTGCGAGGAAATTGAAGATTATGTAATGTTTTGGTGCTCTGTACGTGTTGTGCTTCAAAAGCAAAACGTCGCTTTAATTGCCGCAGTTCTTAAAGCATCAATTTTGCTTCGCTAAGCGTCCGTTAATTTGAAGCTTGCTGGTGACCGCTACTCCAGCTGACCCAAGCTGCTTGCTGTGTGGAAGGTCCCTATCGTGAAGGTGCATGTTACCTTTTGTGTGCACAAATTTCTTCAGGTTTAGTGGTAACTGCCTCATCGGCAAGGACACATCAATTTAACCTAGGCGTATTTTGTTGTGGCTCGTGCAGCAGTAAGCGGTATCAAACTCCAGCTTCATAGTTCCTCGTCACTTGAAATATTATGGACCTAATAATTATTATCTACAAGGGACATATATATACTGTTCATAAATCACGCAACTTCTGCAAGTTAACGGCTTGTTCACGTCAAAGGACGGCACAACCTTGTGAAATTTTTACTGACCGATTCAATACTATTCCGGATTTGTTTCCAATAGCATTCTGTTTATCATATGATACTCAGGTAATACAATATCAATAGCTTTCTCGACAAACTATTAATGAGCAAAATTAACGGATTTGAATAACTATTTTTTTGCTAGCCTGCGCTTTTTCGTTATAGCCTTTGGTATTGGCCGGCAGATGCGCACTTCAAAAGAGCTGGTCAGACTAAATATCGAGATCACAATAACACGTAATTTGTGCTCCAATTATTCAAGCATAGCACTTCAAAGGCTTTATTTAGCGACGCATTTGTAAACTTGAATTGAGCGATAGCTACTTCCAGCTCTTCATAATATGTTACAGCATGCTTTCACAAATTTTGTCTGTCGGATGTTTGGTGCAGTGGACCACCACGGCATTAAATGCGCTTTCCGGTGTCTATGGCGTGGCCTGCGTTGTGGCCTTAGTGACGGGGGCCTTCAAGGACGCCCTCCCTCCTGATTGGCAGCTCTTTTGTAAGTATTTGTGAGTATTTCTAATTCTATTGCATTTTTGCAAGCAGACTCAGTTATTTTCTCAGATGTTCGTTTGGCAGAAATTATGCAGATGTTGAAATGTATCAACGTAACGTTGTTCTTTACCGGTCAACCACGATTTCACCAGATTTTTACATTCCGGATGTGTCTCCGGATATCCGGGTTAAACGCGACTTTTCTGCGAATTCTGAAACCAAATACCACTCTCTTTCTCTCTTTCTCTCTCTCTCTTTCTTTCTCTCCCTCTCTCTCTCTGTATGCTACAAAGTATTCGCGGTGCGCACGTGCTAGCACGAACCCTGCGTCGGGACAACGAAGTTGGAGCCTGTTTGCCTAAGTGAACTCTAGTTACTGATAGTTGTGCACAAGCTGTGCGCAGAACGGCGACGCTACGAGGCCCTCAACCAACCGCCCAACGAGCGCGCCTAACTAGGAGTTGGTAACTCACCGTAACATTCTGCGGAGGCCGGCTGAAGAAAAGGCACAAAAGGCTTTTTTTGGGCTTACAGTCAAGTATCATCATCAGCCCAATTTTTGTTCACACCAGGACGAAGGCCTCCTCCTGCGACCTCTAAATACCATTGTCCTGCGCCAAACTATTCCAACTAGTGCCCGCGAATGTCTTGATTTCTTCGCCCCACTTACTCTTCTGCCGTCCTCGACTGCGCTTCCCTTCTCTTCGCCCCCATTCTGTAACCCTTATGCTCCACACGTTATCTAGCCTGCGCATCACTGGACCCGCCCGGCTCTATTTCTTTCTCTTAATGCCTACTCGGTTATAGACTATCCATGTAGGCTCTCTGATCGAAACCGCTCTTGTTTTGTCTCTTAACTTTATGCCTGCCATTCTTCTTCACTCTTTGCGCGTTCCTTAACTTGTTCTCAAGCGTCTGTATCAATGTCCAAGTCACTGCCCGATATGTCAACACCGGTAAGAAGCATTGTTTGTACGCCTTTCTTTTAAATGATAACGGTATGCTTCCAACTGGTGCTGACAATGTCTGCCATATGCACTCCAACCCACTTTTATTCTTCCGTGACTTTCCTTCTCATTACACTCGCGACACCCTCCGATAAAATCGAAAAATAACCGAATGTTATCCATTCGTACAATTGTAGATTTCACCGGAAAAAAAGTCGATTTCTCCCCAATTGCCAGCTTCCAAAAAATATCCCCCACTCTTTACCCTCCGAAAATAAACAAAACGTATAAAACCGGAAATCAAACAACCCTTAAAATAAGCGAATACCGTATATAGTGGTATAATGCTCGAACCCACGCAAAAATGGCGCTCAGAACATTGTAAAAAAAGATCCCTCAGGACAAATATTTAAAAATTGCCCCTGTGTAGGCCGCGCCCTCGAATTTTTTTAGTATGTTGGTAGTGTTATTTGTTGTGTGGTGCGAGAGTACGGAAGCATTCTTATTTTTAATCGGTGGCAATACAAGGCAGCCATGCCGAATTTCCGGCTCTTCCAGGTAGCAAAATCACAGCCTCCAAGATCTAGCGGCTGCCACCGATGTGCTGCCATCACTGGTCTCTGGGGCTTCAGCATTCATTCTAGCCGGAAGGTGGTGCTCTACGGGAATAGCCAGAGCCAGTACAAGCCACCGCAGTAGTTCAATAAAGGCCGGTACCACAGAAAAGATTCACGAAAAAAAAAGTTTTTTGTCTTCCTGTTATGGGTGCACCTCCAATTTTCACCCCTAATCTCGGAATAAGAAAGTGCGGATTTTACACGAGTATATTCGGTAATCGTAAAAAGAGAAAGGTAATATTATGCGGCTAAATTCGATGCGAGCAAGCGTTTACTTTCGTCCTGCACGATGTGCTATCTGCTGCAATGTTTGCATTTATGGGCACTTCCGTGTTATTCAGAGCTTTAGTTTTATACATTAAAGACATGGTCACAGCTTCATTGTGACGCCTTGTTTCGATGCCTTATCTGCACCAGCAGGCACCTAATTATCTAAATTATGCGACGAATGTGACCACAAGCCCAGATTCCACGCATCGGAAATCTATATAAAGTCGACAAAGAAGACCTTGTCTTCAAAACAAAATCTAATTTCAAAAGTTTTTCCAGGTTTCTTATCAAGATTAAACTGTGGGGATTTACATGCCAAAACAATGATCTGATTATGATGCACGCCGTAGTGGGGTACTCCAGAATTTCGGATTAGCTGTGTTTCTTTAACGTACACTTTCATCTAAGTACATTGGTGGTTTCGGATTTTCCCTCCCATCGAAATATGTGCGCCGTGGCCGCGATACCATCACGCGACCTCGTACTCGATGTTTCTATAATGCTTGCGTTTGAAAAACGGGACTTTCAGGCACTACCGCCTAGATGGCAACGTGGCATAGCCCTAGGAGGTGCAGATGCAAGAGTCGCAGGTTTCTAAGGGCAGTGTAAAACTTTTCAGCATTGACTAATAATTACCTTACATAACCACAATTGAGAAAAACTATATACGCGGGTGTCTCATAGTCTAACCTATAGCTAGACTACAAATACGGCAGTGGGAAGCAACCAAAAAAGAGAAAGGCAGCCTAATTAATTTATATGGGTGTTGCACAAAGCAAATTTCACCTTAATGCAACCACGTTTCTGTTTTAAATGTCCGAGGAACTGAATTTAAGAGTTTCCGGAAGCTGTCTTGCCGGTATAAAAGTAAAGGTCTATAAATGTCAGTGCATTTAAGTGCCCTGAACATAGCTGTAGCGTGAATTGGAGAAACATCGGTGCAGGTAGCCAACGTCTGTAGTACAGTTGTACATGTGGCAGAATACGTCGTTGGCTTATACCAACCGGTGATGTTTATCTGTAGAGAGATTTAGATTAGGGACCGCAAGCGGCCTGCTTATTGAAGCAGTAGAGTCCGCGGTACTACGCATGCGAAGGTCCAGAGGTAGGGGTCTGAGCTTGCGTAGTACCATGATCCCTAGTTCTTGCATACGCAATCTGTTTGGGACCTCTAATCTAAGGCTCTCTCGTGATGTCAGAGGACCCAAGTCATGGCGGTCCGCTCTTGCGAAGGAACACCGTTTGGAGAGGCCAAATATGTGGATCCCCAGCGAATTATAACACACGTCGTCTTCATTAGGAGCTGAATATAAGGATGTGCTTGTTCTGTGACAAGCAGTTCACATCACCCTTGTGTAGAGCACGGGAACGGCGGCAACCGGGGCGCCCTGGAGGCAACTAGCGACGTCTAACGCTAGTTTCTGGGCCCAACATCTAACGGCCGGTGCTGGGCACAATTGGGCCCTGCAACTACCGTTAGATGTCGCTGGCTGGTTCCTGAGCACCCTGGAGACAACCATTCCCGCGCTTACACAAGGGTGACACCGAGTGTATATAGGTAATTTAATGAAGCGAAGCTATCTTTCCCTCTCCCTTCTACTTCCCCACTACTGCTGCTGCTGCTGCTGCTGTCTCGCACACCGCGTCAGGGGTCGGGCGGGAGGGTGGTTAATACATATGTAAGCACGACAGGAGCGCGGCAGAGAGGAAAGGCGATGCAA
The DNA here is from genome assembly GCF_023375885.2 of Dermacentor andersoni. NCBI lineage: Eukaryota > Metazoa > Arthropoda > Arachnida > Ixodida > Ixodidae > Dermacentor > Dermacentor andersoni. The sequence goes on from NW_027314755.1 coordinate 2,895,960, forward strand.
TAAAACTCCTTCCGACCTTTTCATTACGTAGCATGTGAGCTCCCTTGGCATCGCAGGACTAATCTCTTAAGAGCTGTAATTATCCGTGACGCCGTGCAAAGGCATTGCAGAAACTGCAGCGCTTACCCAGCTACGGACGCGAACGTCTAGAGGGAAGCTAGATAGAACAGTAGCAAGGAGGCACGGAAAGTGTGGCGCCGATGCAGTCGTGACATGAGTGAATAACACCCTTGCCTCTCTTCGCTCGTGATTTCCATACAAGGAGGGAGAAGTGGATAGGGATAGGTCATGCGAAAATGCAAGGAAAGGCTAGTACTATTGACGCGAGAGCGGTTGCGGGGGAACATCATTAATTTAAGTCAAAGGTACGTTAATGTACGTTTCTGTTATTGCTGAAAAAAACACAACGCAAATTTATCAAGCGGACAACTTGCGCACGGGTTGCTGAAGCAGAGCCGCGTTAAAGCGCACCGTAGAGTCTAGGCCACAGTAGGAGAGCGGTCACGAGTCCAATGAACATTTAAGTGCCTGCCCCGGTAGATTTGCGGCTATTGAGTTTCTCGAGATCGTGAAGTTTACGACGGTAGTAGCCACAATTGGAACAAAACAAAAAAAACGCCCCGGAACTAAAATTTGGGGACACGTTAAAGAACTCCATGACGAGAAAATTATTCTCTAGTTCACCACTACGGTGCGCCTCATCGCACGAGTGTGGTTTTGGCACATACAGCCCCGTAAGTGAATAAAAGCTTAATATTTCTGCCTCGACAGGATGAACCATTTAGGCAATGACAATTCTCAACACTCGCAATGGTTCTCATGCGTGACGCACAACAATGACTGTTCTGTGTACTACGCAGACAAGCATACGAGTGCATGCAAAGCAACTCCTAACATCAACTCACCTCTCTCGCGATGGACTAAACGATAAAGAAATAAACATGTGGCGCGCAGACAGAGAGAGAGAGAGAGAGAGGGCTCTTTATTGGAAAAACAGAGAATTTTGCCGGCGCGTATATAACTGCTGGCATGCTACTCTGTATAGGGATGGGGAGTGGTATTAAAAGATTCCAGAGAAGAGTTGGAGAAAAAAAGGATAAAAGTAAATATGAAATGTCAGAGTGGACCTGATACTAATATTTACAGGTGACATGGCGGGTAAAATTAAGCTTTTGTATAGAAAGGATGCAATTTTTAAAGCTTTCCTATTTGACCAATTTCTGTCAGGTAATTGAACAATAAATCCAAAACCCGTCGCTGTTTTGAAGGGCCGGGCATTGGACCTAAGATGCTCGGTAACGTTAACGGTTCGTGGCAAATCATGTCGATTTGGTGCTCAAAAAATTGTCTCTCGTCGCGTTACGCGGGGCATTCTAGTAATATGTGCTCAATTGTCTCTAAGTTGCGACAGTTATCACAGTATGGGTTAGTGGTAAGTCCTATGCGGTACAGATAATTGTTCGTGTATGCCACGTTCAGTCGAAGACGATGGTACAATGTCTCTAAGTGTCGAGGAAGTGGTCGTGGAATTTTCGGTCTCATTTCTGGGTCAATGTAACGTAGGAAGTTATCTTGGTGAAGCGGCAGATTCAAGATGCGGTCTTTTTCTTGATAGGCATATTTTTTTGCCATGTTTGAAGCATCGGCTTTTGTAAAATATGTTCTTTTGTGGCGCGCATGTCATTGCTAAGTACGTTTGCTAAGTACTTACATCGATTCCCACCGTGTGCAGGATCCACATAATGTGTTTATTCTTTCACTCATTCCTAGCGTAGCTTGCAAAAGTAAACAACAAGATTACAATCGCATAAACAATTTTTTGGCACAGGCGAGAACCTGATGCCTTGAAGTGCAGTCGGTCACTTAAGAAAATCTCTCTTTAATGCGCACGCCTCCATGTGCCGCGTATGAAATCGGCGATGTTATGCCTGTCGTTTCGATTCAAGCGAGCACCGGAGCAGGGGGCTTCTTGATGTCGAGAAGACCATCCCCGCGTTCGCGTCCTTAGTTTGTGCTTCGAATCCGGGTTGCTGGCTGTGCCATTTCGCGGCAAAATTTGGAGGGCGCTTAAGCTTCGCCCTTCAGACAAAGACCTCTGACTGCTTCTCACGCTTCCCGGCAATCGCAGCTTTCTTGCGCATGCGCGGAGCCGAGCGCGTTGCTGTTGCAAGGAACCGATCGGTCCGCGCCGTTCGGGTAAGGGGTTTGTGTTTGAATTTCCGCGCAACAGAATTATGTTTCCTTGTATACTGAAATGAAACTCCGATGCTATCATATCTCTAGTGCGTGTTTTGGGCGTCTTTTGAGGTTTCTCTGACATAATTTTTTTTGAGCAATTCAATTCAGTAAAGCCTTGCGCCTCGAGGCCCTGCTTGGATATGTGCTTTTACTCTGGCACACCAGGCGTTGCACCTTCAAGATCAACGCAGCGTTATCCACCACGCTCGCACCATTTCCCTTTGCACTTCGACGCTGCTGTGGTCGTTGAGCATGTTCGCGTCCTGCATATTAAAACGGTCTACGCGCGAGGCACAAAATGCGAACAGCAGTCGTATGCTCGCACGCAATCCGTTGTTCACGAACTGAAACGTCTCAAACTTTTTTTCTTACAGGTCAAATGCTGTTCGTACTGATGGAGCAAGCGCTCACGCTTCTGCAATTTTTTCACTGTTTGTTATTTTGCATCATCGTATACGAATAAACAATTCGTGATTCATCCATGCTCAAACATGTGGGCGGATGCCGCAGGTATGAATACCAGACCGACCTGCGGTGGAGGTGGTGGAGGCTTCAAGCTAAGCAGCGAGAAGCCTAAAGTGCATACATTCTTATGAACCACGCATACAACATGCACCACTTCATTTGTTTCAAAAAGAACAAGCACAAAACAAGCGTCCGAGCCACATAATTGATGATAAGGCACTCCTGGTACCAGTGCAAAGCACGTCCTTGGCGTTTTCCGCATATGTTTCCCAGTAAAGATTACAGTTTCGCAAGCAGCCTCGGTGACGGCGGCTTGCGAGTAAGTGGGGGGGGGGGGGGGGGGCGTCTCTAGCCTTTTGTATATAAAATAACTAGCATGGCAGCAGATATCATTGTTCTTGTGACACCGCCATGGGTAGGCAACGCGTACGACTTAGGACTCCCGAAGAGAAGCGTGAATACGAGGTGCGGCAAAGGAAAAAAAAACGGCAGTACGACCAGCGGCGGCGTGCCGTAAAAATTACCATTATTGCCTTTACTCTAAAGCAATGAAGCATTGCATGTCCCCCTCGACATTTATGGTTATATTTAACAGTTTCGCTAGACATCTACTTTCCCAGGGCCGGGTTGGCGAGTGATCTATTTTTCCTTGCAGCACTTTGCTCTTGAAACACAAGATGGTGCAGCCGGCGGCGCCACGTACATTGCATCATGCAAGAGCGCGCAAGTGCGAGAAACCATTCTTTCTTCTATCCTGAAACTGTGCGCTCCGCTGCTGCAAATGCCGCCGGATGATCTCTAACACGCGGAGATCAATTCCTGCTGCAAAATGTCGAGCAATGGAAGTAAGGCGAGTTCAGCAAAAATATAGTGAATCGCATGTTATGGACTGCAACCATTTGTGCGGCCAAGTTCACGGGCCGCTGTTACAGAGTGCATTTCTGTCTCGTTAAAGGTGGAAACACGCGAGAGCTGCGCCACCTTTGCCCGTGGCTTGTGCGCATGCGTGAGTTGCGGGAGCGTTATTCGGGGACTGCGCCTAGGTATACCAAGGTACGCAATTTACGTACGCAAGTACGCAAGGTACGCAAGTATGCGTACTTAGGTACGCAATTTGCCATGTTTGTTCCTAGCCGATGGCAATGCTCACTTCGCAAGTACCGCCGCTTAAGTTCCGTTTACACATGATCAAAGTGGTCGACACAAAGTCCGCAAACCGGGAAGTGAACAAAGCAGCAAATTCGCTGTAACACCCTGTCATTATTTGCTGCTTTCCTGCTGCTAAAGCGGTGCCTACCTAAGCCCCCCCCCCCCCCCTCCCTCTTCCCACCTGCCATGATTAAGTGATGAGTACCTGTTCCTAATGCTCCACCAGGTAAGAAATTGTCAGCACTGTCATGCTGATTCTCACAGGTTGTCTGTTAGTGAACTTGAAAGTGCTCAAGCCTTGTTCTCACCAAAATATAAATTGCCGTGTACACGGCGACTCTGAGCTACAGCCAGGGCTTGTTATAGATAGGAACAAATTGTTGGCATAAAGCCACCTACTTAGAGTGTATGTGCTAGACTAACCCTTACCCACTGCTGCACAGTACATGGATATATGGCCGTGTGAATTCATGGATATACTGCCAACTACGCAGGGACTGCTAAATTAATTGAAAGTGTCAGAAACCATTAGCGCTTCTACACTGCTACTGTGTGACCAGGTGTTGGAAATGCCGCTCGGTGAACGCTAAGACCTTGTGATCCATTCGTGCTGCAAAATGTGGAACAATAGAATTAAGGCGAGTGAGTCAAGAATATAGTGAATGACGTATTAAGGACTCAAATCAATTGCGTGTACAAGTTCACGGACCGCTGTTATGGCGCGTTCACACGGAAACATTCGGCGTCTGGAGAGGCGCGGTACCCAGTTCGGCGGCAGCGAGATCCGCCGGAGTAGCCGCTTCCGTGCCGATCGCTTCCGGAGCGACTTTTGCGGCAACTGCGGGATATCCCACGCTTGCTTGGAGGTGAGCATCTTACACGGCAGATGGCTCTGTACCGCGTTCCGGTCGCGCGGTGGGCAAGCAGTGTGCAGGACGCGAATCTCAGCGGCAGGAGGATTACCCAGTGTGAATGTGCCATGAGAGAGTGTATTTCCATCTTATTAAAGGTGCAGACACTGGAGAGTTGCACCGCCTTTTCCCGTAACTTGTGTGCATGCGTGAGTTGCGAGAGACTTATTCGGGGACTGCACCAAGCTATACTAAGGAGTAGTACGTACGCAGTTTGCTTTGTTTCTTCCCAGCCGATGGCAATCCGCACTACGCAAGAACAGGCGTTTCAGTTCCATTCAAAGATGATAAAAGTGGTCGATACGAAATCCGCAAACGTGGTAGCATACAAAACAGCAAAATCTCACTAACAACCTTTCATGCTGAATTTAACTCATTAGATCACATGCTCTGGCATGCTGTAACACATGCCCTGTGTTACAGGATTTTAACCGAGAAGAAGACTGGACGAAGGCCATCACAGACCCGAAAAAAGACGTCCAGCACCTGGCTGTCCTGATGGACCATGAACGAACAGAAAGGCATGGCCTCTCTGTTCCGACATGGACTAGCCAACGGCTGAGTAGGGACCTACCTAGCAGGCCCCCTGGCTAGCTCCTCAGGACCCCCAATAAAGTCGCTACCACCACCACCACCACCACCGCCGCCGCCGCCGCCGCCACCGCCACCACCACCACCACTACTACTACTACTACTACTACTACTACTACTACTACTACTACTACTACTACTACTGATGCTTTCCATGTGTCGCGCCTACCACTCTTCTTGACTAGCAGTGCTGACGGACTTTAGGAGGCGCCGTGACGGTGCTCCATCCACCCTGAGTGATGTTACGAGGCATCGCGTATGATCATGCCACCAAAGGACTCCCTCCGCGAAGGACTGCCGCGTGAGATGCTGTCAACCATCCTGTGGTAGCAGCAGCCTGTAATTATTGTTATATACGATTTCGTCTCTTCCTCCTGGACTCGTGAATCCCCGCGACAATATAGTGATGTACTAAAAGACCAAGGCAGCGAGCTGAGCTTTTATCGTTACGGGAGATCCGACGCGGCTTGATTCAACGATAATTTGCCATTAGTGCAGTTTACTTTTAGCGATAATTGCAGGATCGCTTGCCATAAGCTCTGCGGGCAGGAATGATTTAGAAATGAAGAAACAATGTGTATTAGCCACAGCGTATCGCAGTCATGTTTGCTGCTGAACACGAGGTCATGGTTTCGGTTCCCGGTTGCGTTGACCGCGTTATCATGTGCAGGTGTAATTACATTTTAGTACGCGAGTAAAAAATCCATGTTGTCAAAACAAGTACAGAACCAGTCACTGCGACGTCTTTCATAGGCCTACCTTCCTTTGTGATGGTAGAATAGTAATTCATTGATTCGTCGAGCTATAACCAATTCATTAATCGATGGAGGAGTGTTTCATTCTCAGAAAGCTTTTTAAGTCATCTCATGTTATGTTCCTTTAATCATTCGGCAATCACATCTGGAGAAGCCGGCGGTAAAAGGTTGAAGCTCTTCCAACTTTATCCAGATTACTAAATAAAGAATGCCCTTGCGTAAATCGAATGCCCCCTTTGCCTTCACATATTCTGAGCGTTTTGGCCTCAGGGAAAATGCACACGAAGCGTCACAGCAGTTGCGGTACACTTAGTAGAAGGAGGTTGGCACATACTTGTTTAGACCGACCTCGCTGCCTTTCTTCAAATAATTTCTATCTCTATAATGCGTACGTTTACATAAATGGCCGGTTAAGTGGTGAGGGTATTAGAAAAATGTGTTGGTGGTAGGAAATTTAGAAAATTGTCGTGGTTTCAAAAAAGTCTTTTTCCGAATGAAATATCCTTTGCTCCGTCTGTGTCCTCTGGGGCTATCATTCGAAGTCAGCAGCCTTAGCATCTCACCGATTTGACAGCGTAATTGCAGCGTTTGTGTAGACACATCTACTTGTGGTGAGTTTGCCAGAGTGAACAAAAGGTCAATAAAGAAAAAGACAAGAGAAAGGACGGCACACGATGGCGGGATTCGTTGGGTGAATCGCCAACTCGAAGCAAAGTGAACAATGATAATAATGGCACATCTCACAGTATCAGTAAATCATGAGTAAATTACGGACTAGACGTAAGAGCGTTGACAGCGAGCCTTCCGACCAGCTGCTATTCTTGTTTTTCCCGAGTAGCCTGCGTCTTTCTCACGCACGTTCTGGCTCAACAGCTTTTAGCTGGCAAGATCACTCGTCCTTGCCCTATTTTGTCCTTCCCGATTTCTTTTCCTCAAGAGGCCCTGTATCATTTCTTCTTAATACCATTGGACGGCCTCTAAGAGAGAAAGCGGTGAGACTGGATGACAAGCAGGCGTGACCTTTTTATGGCGTACCGGATAGTCTGCGCCGAACTAGACGTCCAAATGTTTCTTTCTTACTGTAAAGGGTGCATCACTGCAAAGGTGCTCTTATTGTGGCGAAGCAATAGACTCAGGCATTTACGAACAGCTTTACACACACACGTACGCTGACGCAATTACGAATACGGGGCCGCACAGACTGGCGAAGGCGCTCAAGTACGTGCAATAACGCACATGTGTACGCGTAGGAAACTAGGGAACCAATAAAAAGAACGGAATATCAGACGGGTGGCTAACACTTAGGACGAAGCAGGTTGCCCGAGAAATGTGATGTAGCGGTAAAAGTAAAAAGGAAAAGGGCTATAGAAAAGACGAAGAGGGGAATTGAAGGTCGAAAGCACCTATTGTACGCTGAGAAGAGTGACAGAAGAAATAATAAAAAACTCTAGAGTTGTAACAAAGGCGGAAGAGTTCGTAGCACTTAAAACAGACGTGCACTCTGAGTATTTGCACACGGGCTTCGGGCTATGGAGTGTCTGCCTGATGATTTGGCGCAAAAAAAAAGAAGGAAGGAAGAAAAGAAAGAAAGAAAGAAAGAAAGAAAGAAAGGAAGAAAGAAAGAGAGAAAGAAAGAAAGAAAGAGAGAAAGAACGAAGGAAAGAAAGAAAGAAAGAAAGAAAGAAAGAAAGAAAGAAAGACGAGTGACTGTGATAGAGCCCTTATGGATCCGTCCTTTCAAGCCGCTGCAACTATAGTATGGATGGTGTGCTTTTCACAGTGGTGGTGGTTGCCATAGAGGCGGTAATAAGAAATCTCGTGCAAAACTGCACTAGAATTGACCACTCGTTACATATGCGACACCTTTGCAACAACGCAGAACTAGATTGCCTTACCGGCAGCCATCTTGATCCTCTCAACTGGATATGTAGTGGCACAAAGTCAACAGATTGCACTGTATGAAGGAGAGTACAGAACAAGCAAAATGTTTTGCGGTGCCATCTATCACCTTCAAGCTATATTTCACACCTCGTTCATTAATGCGAAATTAGAACTCGGTTGTTGTGCTGACTTCCCAAATATTTAGGCACAAATGAAGACTCTGACAAGCAGGCTTTTTTCCCGAGTGCAACGCATACTTAGTGTTTGCACTGGTTGGGCGAACGTTCTTGTCGGAAGTCTCTTATGTGTCATTGGGCTTCCGAGATTTAGAGTTTGCACACATTCTTGTACTCTTGTGAAGCATTTTGTGTGTTATGTGTGTAATCACGAAAGAAAAGGCTATAAATAGCGCAACTATGCGCACCAGCATCTGGGGGACGAGAGCCTTCTTTTGTCGAGTGTATGCTGTGTGGCGCCACTATACCGCTCCGCACTAAACACCGATATTTCACAAACACACGCAGTACTGATGGCTTATTAGGGCGAGTTCGCTAGCCTACTCCTTAGGCTGGGATTAATGAGCCAGAAATTAGAGGATATTATCAAATTACAGTACATTGCACTTTCGGCGAAATAAAGTTTATAAACATGGATAAGTTGCGTCAGAAAGGCTGGCCAACGTTAGGGTAGGAGGACCTATCTTCGTCAAAGACGGCCTCGTCATCAGCATATTAGTTTTAAAGGGTTAGTATACTGACGTGATCTGCATTTGTGCACGTCACGTGCTTATATCCACTCTACGACCCTTTTTCCTATATACACCTGCCCCCTCCAAGTATAACCCGTGGCACTTTCATATTTATTAATACGGTTTCCATCCCCCCCTTTTTCGCCAGCTGTTTTTGTCTGTTTTTGTAAGCACCTTCACCAGCACATTCCAAAGTCCCAGACGCCAGGATACCTTTTTCGGCGCCTCAGTCGCACAGCGTGTCACCACTTCTGTATACCGCCGCGACGACGCCTGCGTTGAGCTACTGATGCTAACGTCCCTCGAAAGACCAAGCCGCTGGCTCCCAGCTACTAACATACATTGCGCCAGAAACTTGTGGTGCCAGTGGCCACAGCAAGATTTAACCTATTGGACGTTTGGGAAGGATCAGCACGGGCGGGGAGACCCCACCTCATGTCGGCCCTTGCTGTCCAGTACTGGCCTCCCCAAGGCGTCATTTGTAAATGAGCTACCTAGGGGAAAGCTAGAGTCAGTGTGTAATACTTATCTTTTCTTAATGTAGCCAGCCTCAACTAAATACGTCATAGAGCAACCCAATGGTATTTAAGGGAAGAAAATGAGACAAACAGCGAAAATAAAAATAACAAATTTAAAAGAAAAAGGAAAAGAAAATTAAACCCCAAAGGACAAGTTGAAACATCAAAGAACGCGAATTGAATGTCGAAAGAGCGCCTAGACTCTCTTTCTAAATATATTAAGGCAAGTTAAACTACCACGAAGGACGCAGGCACTGAGCCAAGCCAGACACGCGTGAGACAAACCCAAGTTCTTTCCCAACTTTTAAGTTTCACGACATGTCATGCTCCTTCCACCGAAAACCCACCCTTACAACCAAAATTTCTTGCGCGGATCAAAGCAGCTCCGTAGAGAAGCATAGTTTGCTGCCATTTCTCGCGCTTTGTCTTTGAGCAACCCTTCCTTGGCATCCCACACGACAACCAAGTCGACCACCAATACTTCATGGTCAGTCTCGATGACAATGTCAGGCTTTAGCATCGTTCCTTCCCGAGCCGGTAACTGAGGTTCTTCTGGTACCGTAACGCTCACTCTCTTTTCCCGGACTAGACGGGCCACCTGTTTAGCCACGAAGCTGTCTGACTCAGTACGCGCGAGGTGTACAGACACACATTCCTGCAAGATGTGGAACGCAGTTTCCGGTTTTTCATGTTATCCGGGAAGTCGATCGGGAAGCAGATCCATGAAGTTGTATCGCTGTTTTTTGTTAGTAGGGGACCTCGTTGAATAAAAATTAGTCCTAAGGGGCAATACCTGAAGACGTCCACCTTCCTTCAACAACTTGGAATCGCATATTGTAACGTAGGTTGAAGCCGGAGTCTTACAAAAGACGCTTCTCTTTAATGGGGGGCCAGAAGAAGAGCGTGCAGCCTACACGCTTCATCGTCTTTCATGGCGCCGACGTTTGCGCGCGCCGTCCCGCGTTGCGGGGGCCCACCATCATTGTGTCAATTGCCCCCCTTGCGAAAAGCGACCGTCTTGGTCGCGTCGAAAAGTTATTTCAGCGACTACAAAAAATGGAGCTCTTCAGGTGTATCTCGGCGTTCCCGTACGCGCAAGGTAAGTTTTAATGCGCACTACGTGAACAACTTCAGCGCGAGGACAACGACGGAGCGAACCGAGGTCAGAACTGCAGTGGACGACTCCGTAGGGCACGTCACTAAGGTGGTGTGTAACCTTGTAGGGACCAAAATACCAGCGGAGCAACTTTTCCTAGAGTCCATGGCGACGGGTGGGCGTCCAGACCCACACGCAGGCGCCGGTATTGTAATGGAGGTCGCGTCGACCCTGGTTTCATCGAAGGGTGTCGGCATGCTGTGGAATCCGGATACGATGCCGAGCAAGCTGGCGTGCTTCTTCAGCTCTTTGAACGAACACTTCACGTGTTCGCTGGTCGATCCATTATCAGCCACAGGTAGCATGGCGCCAAGTGTTCCCGTGACGGGGCGCCCGTATACAAGTTCGAACAGCGTGAAGTGTGTAGTCTCCTTTACAGCAGTGTTATACGCGAAGGACACATAGGGTAAAATCTCGTCCCTTGTCTTGGGCTCTATGCCGACATACATGGAGAGCATATCAGCCAGCTTTCTGTTCAGACGTTCCGTTAATCTATTTTTTTGAGGGTGATACGCAGTGCTCTTGCGGTGAGAGCTATGCGTCAGCTGGAGAACGTCCTGCATAAGTTCGGCTGTAAAGGCTGTAGCGCGACCGGTGATGAGAACAGACGGTGCACCATGTCGTAGGCCGATGTGGCGAACCAAGAACTTGGTCACTTCATAGGAGTTTGCTTGCGGAATAGCTTCGGTTTCGGCGTACAGAGTTAAGCAGTCGGTAGCGACAACTATCCATCTGTGGCGCGCAGAGGTCACTGGGAATAATCCAAGTGTATCCATTCATATTTGTTGGAACTGTGCTTGAGGAGGGTCCACAGGGTGGAGAAAGCCAGCCGGTTTGACTGGTGGTTTCTTGTGGCGCTGACAATCGCGGAAGTTCTTCCCGTATCTTTGTACAGAAAAAAAATCCGGGGCCAGTAATACTATTGTCGTATCCTTGCTAATGTATTAGTGAACCCCAGGTGCCCGGGCATGGCTCATCATGGCAGGCTTGCAAAATGTCTTGGAGCAGCGCCGACGGCACGACAAGGAGGTGCGTATTTGGACCACTTCCGCAGTTTTTCCTGTAAAGGACGTTGTCGTGCAAATTGTACGATGATAAGCCGCGCACGACCAAGCGGGGTAACACACATTTACCTACTTCTTGAAGGTGCTCGATCAGCGGCAGCAACTCACGGTCAGCGTGCTGGTACTAAGCCATCTTGATGGCGTCGATAATGCCGAGAAATGGCAAGCCATGGTCAGGGTCCGATGACGTCGTAGGGAGTGGTGCGCGTGACAAACAGTCAGCGTAGCTGTGCTTCCTTCCAGATCAGTAGACAACTGTAATGTCGTACTCTTGTAAGCGCAGCCTCCAACGGGCTAATCTGCCTGAAGGATCCTTGAGGTTCGCAAGCCAGAAGAGGGCGTGGTGATCGCTGACAGCCTTAAAGGGTCTGCCGTACAAGTAGGGTCGGAATTTACCAAGTGCCCACACAACCGCTAACCATTATTTTTCAGTGGTGGAGTAGTTTTTCTCAGCTTTGGTGAGACTGCCGCTTGTAAAGCAATGGTGCGTTCCGCAACAGCTTGCCACTGCACAAGAACTGCGCCGAGACCTGCATTGCTGGCGTCAGTGTGAATTTCAGTGTCGGCGTCTTTGTTGAAATGAGCAAGTAGTGGGCCCGCTTGGAAACCCTTGCACAATTCATTGAACGACTGCTGCTCGTCGTCCGCCCAAATGAAGGGCACATCGACGCGTGTAAGCCTTGTCAGAGGCTCAGCAATTCTCGAAAATCCCTCGACGAAGCGCCCATAATATGCGCACAAACCAAGGAAGCGTTGGACAGCCTTCTTTTCTGGGGGTGGTGAAAACTAGGCGACGGCAACTAACTTGTCATGGTCTGGTAGGAAACCTGTAGGACCAACGACATGGCCAAGGAATTTGAGCTCTTTGAACCCGAGTAGTATTTTCAGGCTTGATGGTAAGGCCGGCAGAATGGATCGCAGCGAGGACTCTCTCAACTCGTGCGAGATATTCGTCAAACGTGGCGAGAACACGACGACGTCGTCGAAGTATACGAGGCAGGTTTACCACTTGAGTTCAGCAAGCATGGTATCCATCATCCGCTAAAAGGTAGCAGGTGCGGAACAAAGGCCCAAGAGGAGAACTTTGAACTCATAAAGCCCATCAGGTGTCACAAACGCAGTTTTTCACGATCGTGTTCATCAACTTTGACTTGCCAATAACCTGATTTAAGATCCAACGAAGAAATGAACTTGGCATGCTATAGACAATCCAACGAGTGGTCTACGCAGGGCAATAGATAAACATCGCGCTTGGTGACACGGTTCAACTTGCTGTAATCTACACAGAAGCCTAGTGTGTTGTGTTTCTTTCTGACTAACACTACAGGGAGGCCAACGGGCTGGTGGACGGCAGGATCACGTCATCTTGGAGCATCTCTTCCATCTGATGCTTGATCGCTTCCCTTTCCACTGGAGACACTCTGTAGGGATGCTGACGACCAGAACGTGCGGACTCGTCCGTAATAATGCGATGCTTTGGGATGGACGTGCGCCGCACTTTGGATGACGTTGAAAAACAGTCCGCAAATTCGTTTACGAGACTCAGTCGACGGTCTTTCTGGTGGTCTGGCAGAGTAACGTTAACGTGAATCCGTTCTATTAGGCTGGGTAATTCAGATTGCTGAAACGATGCTATTTCCAATGTGGGAATGTCAGTACCATCAATGATTTCGCGAAGGAGTACGATTATCGTTCCTCGCGGTACATGCCGATACTCGAAGCTAAAGTTTGTTAGCAAAATGACTGAACATTGGTTTCGCACCTGAAGAAGCCCTCTGGCTATGCAAATGTGGCGCTTATGAAGCAGAGGTATGTCGGCCTCACCAATTCCTTCGGCGTTGTCCTCCATGTCGCATCGGACAAGGGTAAGCACGCTGCTCTTGGGTGGCAACGTGACGTGATTGCCATCTACGTGAAGCGCGAAGTCACCATTACTGTTCGCAATGGCTTGCGTAGTAGCGAGGCTGACTCTAGACTCTTGGAGGTCGATGATGGCTATTTTCACCTGAAAGAAATTTATGCCGAGTATAAGCTCGTTTGAACATTCAGGAAGAATGACGAACTCGTCGATGTAAGTAAAGCCCCGAATGTTGACTCGTGCCGTGCCCAACGGACTTATGAGGTGCCCTCCTGCAGTACGGATCTGAGTTCTGGTCCAATGCGTCGAAACTTTGTTGAGTATACGCGCGAGATTCTGGCTCATAACAGACGTGTCCGCACACATGTCCATTAACGCCGAGATTTCGTGGTCGTCAATGGTAACTGGTACGTCCCAAGATACTGACATCGAACTATAACACACTAAACATTTTTACGCCCTTATGGGTGTTAAGAGGGGTGCTTTCTGCATTTACACCCCTGTCTACACCCTTTTAGCACCCTTTTCGGTCAAAACACCCTATCACAAGGGTGTACACTACACATAGGTGCGACTTTGCTAGAAGAAGGGTGTTAAATCGACGACTGAAGGGTGTTGAACGCATTGATGCATAAATCTAAGTAACGTGTACACGTACACGCATTGAGCAATGTGTGTAGGTAATGCATTTTTAATGATAAAGCATTTTATGGCCTTTCAGGTAGGAAAGATGGCGTTCTCCGCAACAACAATCCATACGGGACCCTGCTCATGTCAATCTTGTCATTTCCCTTGAAAGCATTCAGAACCGCACTGCCCTTTTATTCTCTCAAATTATTCACGTCATTTTAGCGTCACGCCCATGAAAAGAACACTAGGTCAAGCTGACCTTTGGTTACGTCGTAGGTACCTTCGTCTGTGTATTTTTCATAGAATATGGTACTTTAACCCTTCTCTTAAAGAAAATATTTCACCACACCAAGTTGTATCTCGTCTCGCATCGACCATCAGCACAAAATTGATGTGCCATTCTTTCTTTTTGCCAAGAACAGCCACTGAATGGAACCGCCTTCCCGCCTCCACAGTCTCAATTTGTGACACCACTAATTCAACATCGCTGTTCAAAGTGTTTTACAGTTTAATTTTCTATTCTTGCCCTGCACTGCAAATATTGTATACTTTCACCTCTTCTTTCTCTTGTGTCTACTAGGCCTTGAAAGTATATTATACATACTTTCAAGGCCTAGTAGACACAACAGAAAGAAGGGGTGAAATTGCGGCATTATTGCATTATTTATCCATAACTGCTCCTAATTAACGTTGTTCTATTTACTGCCTTCTGTATCACTACTGACGTCATACGAGACGCTGATGACGTCACATTTTATTGCTTTATTATACAAAGCAATAAAATGTGACGTCATCAGCGTCTTGTATGACGTCAGTAGTGATACAGAAGGTAGTAAATATAACAACGTTAATTATGAGAAATTATGGGTAAATAATGTGAATTATGGTGGAATAAATTCGGTTAAGGTTCGTACAAACTGTAGCAAGGTGGATTACGGCAGATGAAGGTAGAGTTTTGAAGACACGTGACAATGTATGACGTATCACGGTCACGTGATAATTGCAAGTGTACATCCATGAAGTGATTAAGTTTTCGCATTCCTAAGTGACTGTCGATCTTTTTCTAGGATTCTGATGTTACTGGCATGACGGCCACTCCAAAATGTATCATCAAGAAAATGTACGCACTTTCACTTACAATTTAATTATCACTATATTTTGTGCTCACAATTATATTATCATGCAATTAAACACTTCTAAGACTAACTGCAGTAGCAGAATGAAAACGCGCGAGCAACTTGCACAATTCTGCACGAATATTTCGGTGCCCTTAAAAGCCCAACAAGAAGTGGCGAAATTAAAAAAGCTGTATGGATACATTGCTGAACAAACAGGGACGTGCTATTAGACGAGCCTCTGATGTACAATGGCATCAACGTACAATTTGCTTGGTGAAGCCATAACAAAGACATTTATAGCGGCGAGTTCACGCTGGAAGTTCTCAAATCCGAATCTCCACGTACCTTGCCTAAGTTATTCAGAGTTTTACTAAGCTACTGGTCTGCCTTCTAAGCGAATCCTCGGACACAGTTTGTAAGGCTCAGCCTATATATTAGGGGCTGGTGTCGTCAAACCTGTAATTGCTTATCCACAGCATACGCTCTTACAAACGCATTCTTCAGTCGCCTCATGAATGCTTACGCGTCGCTGTCGCACGACCAAGATGTGAGGGTCTTTATCGAGCCAGGATATCGCTGTAACTACGCTGTGACCTCGCAAGGTTGCTTCGTTTGGACACAGCGAATAATATAATCGCACCAGCAGAAGAGCGCCGATCGTCTCGCTCACGGTCCCGATTTGTGTACGAGCAAGCAAACGTGCCAGAATAAACGTTCAATTTGCGCGCCCGCCCCCTGCCCAATGAAAAGCGACCGGAAGTGACGGAACGACGCTGTACAGTCACTTCGGCGCGCGGGACGATGGGAAGGCGGAAGCTACGCCATTATTGCATTCTTTAACTACGTGAAATGCGTTCGCGTCTCGCGCTGTGCGACATAATTTTAAACGTGTGATTAGTTTTGTGCACGGTGTAGAAAAAGGTGTGGCCCGTGCTTTGTGTATTACTCGTGCTCCACTTCAAAGCAAAGCGTTCGTACGCACTGGAAGATGGGCACGGACGCTGAGACGAGCAATTGCAACGTGCCCTGTGTCGGCGGTCGGTAGTACTGCCATAATGGAAATGTTCAGGCAAGTGCCCATTTATTTGGTATTTCTTTGGTTTGTTACGTGTTTTTGTTCGCTCTAGAAGTATCTTACTGTGATCTCGTAGCATAATTCACTAATGTAAGAGCAAGAGCAGCTGCACTCCTAGTAGGGCAAGTTAACTACCTCGATCGCGCCCCGTCTTACATCGGGCGTGATGCGCCTGCATAGTTACGCTTTTCTCAGCGCTTCAACGTTCATAGATGTGCTTCTTTTGTGCGTTCAGCGCGGCTTCTTGTAATACGGTCGCTCGCACTTAGGTTAAATGTGGTCGACCAGTTTTGCGTCACGTAGAAAGAGCACGACTAACTTTGCCACCTTTCGAAAGAACTGGCGCGGTATTGGTTCTCCCTGATGCGGTCGCGTGCTGCTGTTGCTGCTTGCCGGGCGCCTTTAACATGTTTTCGGCTCGCTTTGTCTGTGCGTGTGTGCGCGCTCGCGCTCGGCTCGATTCGTGTGTGTGCGTGCGCTCAGCTCAGCTCGCTTTGTGTGTGTGTGTGTCTGTGTGTGTCTGTGCGTGCGTGCGTCTTGCGCGCGCATACATGCCGGTTTGTATGGGCCGGTGTGCTTGCGTGTGTCTAGTGCGTACGTGTTTTGTGAGCGTGTTTCTGTGTGGGTCACTGTGTGTGCGTGCACGTGTTAGCGTGTCTGCCTGCATGTATGTGTGCTTGCTTGTGTTTATCAATGTGCGTGCGTGCTTTTGTGTCTGCGCTTTGAGAGTGCGTATATTTGTGTGCGCGCGAGTGCGTTTTATGTGCGTGCGTATGTATTGCATACGGCCGGTAGAGTTTTACTCGCAATAAAACTCTTACAATTTGGTGCAGCGAGTGTGGCCGCCTGAAAGCCGAGTTTGGTTTCAAGCCAACCTGGACAACTGCTGTATGAGGCGCTGTTTCTCAGGAGGATCAGTGGGAAGGCGTCACGTATACGCTTCCTCCTTTTTCCCGCCTCTGCCCTCATGAATCGATATCCTTGATTGTTATTCTAAAAGAAACGTTACATCCAAAGCAGAAATGAATGATTAAGAAATATGGTAGTGTGTTTCGCCATTACACTAATTCTGATCTTAAAGACATGAATTTCCCATTAGCCCACATTTCCGTTGATGCATACAACCGCTGAAATTGTGAACAGCAGGTTATTCAAGACCCCCCGTCCTACGTATATAGCAATTGTCTTCAGGAGCTTTAATGAATTTTGAAAATTTGAAGTGTTGTTGTTGCGCTTTAGAGGTATCATATGCGAGCTTTAGGTCCCTCCGGGTAGTTTGCATGCTCTTCGAGAGCTGTCGCCTATAGCCCTATTGAAATTCGTAACTACAGTTTGGAGCACTAGGGAAGCTAGAAGGCTTGTCCTGGATCTCAAGAAAGTGTTTAAGCTGGAAGTGTAGGTTGAGGAGTTTAGGGTTGGTCACACGAAGGCTTTTTATGCCTTAGCAGTAGGAGTGTCAAAGGATAAAAAATGCAGTGTGTCAAGCGTGGGAAGCTGCTTATGTGGTAGAGGCTTGTGCGTGTGTGCGTGTGTGCGCGCGTGCATGCATGCGTGCGTGTGTGAATTCGCTCCTCACAAGGGAGTGTGTGTGTGTAAGTGAGCTACTTTGCTGGTGCTATTTGCCAAAAATTGGCAAGAAAACACAATAATCAATATAACTTGAAATAATAAGCTATGCAAAGCATGCTGGCACAGTAGCGACAGCAGCATATGAGCATACAAACATGCAGCTGTGTGACAATCTTAATGCATGACTGCAACATCTGGAAGGAAGCTTGCTTCTTTTTTAGTAAGCAGCGCAAAGTCCATATTTTTTGCTTTTCTCGTGCAAACCAAAACGAGGCTCATTACCAGTGATCTTGTCTTTCATTCTAATAGCATTTGTTTATCTTAGAGTGTTGTTTCTCGCAGGTCATGCAGATGATAGCATCAATTTCACAATGCCCAGCATTGGTGCCCTCCATTAAGAGCAAGCCACTTGCGTTCGCCTTCAGGCAGATGGTTGATGTCTTCTAGGAAGCAGTTGGGAAGACTGCATTGTAAGTAGATATAGGTGTGTAGTTTAATATAGTAAGTCAAGTTATAATTTAAAACTCTGAGGCTCTTTGGCGGCCTAAGCTTGATATCATATGCAGTTGTGTGTGCTTTTAAATATTGCCGATTGTAGTGCATACTGCAGGTATGACTGTTGGTCCAAAGCATACACTTGCATTTTCTTGATGGCCTTTCATAATGAGGATTTTCTTTGTGCAAGAATAATTTCGTATGACCTTCCTGCTACCAATGTTTTTGCAGGAAAGGAATATTTTCTTACTCTATGCAATGAGCTTGTTATTTGCTCGTTGCATTACTTGTCTACCTTTAATTTAATCCCGTATAATTCTCAAAACCTTAATATTTGAGCTGTTTTTATTTCAAATACAATATTAACATGCACCGGATTGCAATCTAGACTGCAAGGAATTTGAAGAAATTACAAGAAACTAGGACCTCTCGGGCGTGTTAAAAAACATTTCCGCAGGCATTGCGCCTATTTCTTGTACTGAGCTAGCTGCTCATGAAAATTGCAAGCATATGTCATTTCACACAGTTTTGCATGAAATAGCAAGCCTATCATTTTCTCTAAGCACAACCTTTCCTCATTTGCATCATGAGAATCTGCCTCATGCTTAATTTGGGACAAGTCTTGAAAAATGAATGCTTCATAATTTTGAAACTACACAAAGTATTGGTTGGGGCTTGGCAGTTTTCAGACTTGACCATGTTGAACCTAGCCATTACAAGACGAGAAAAAAAAAAGCATGCGCAGGAGGACTCATTCAATCAAATGCAATGCTGTGGTCATTTTCCATGTGGCAAAATGTACTTTTAGGCGGGGGAGGGCGGGTAGCCAATTTACAACCATTGCGACTCGTGCGGGTAGTGGCAACACAGGATGAGAAATGCTTGTGGCTCTGAGGTTCATTGAATATGTGAACACTTATATATAATCCCTCCCCACCCCCCAAGTGAAGGGTAACCGTGCAATATATTTTGGGCGGTAAAGATGATTTTTTAGGAGACAAGAAATTTCAGGCTCTAGTTGAGATGCTACACAAAGGAGGACCATGTATGTATTCACAGAATAACATAAACTGCCTAGGAGGGGTATCACAGTTTATAGCATGAAGTAGAAAGTGGGAGCATGACGAAGGATCATAAGTTTATTTAAACTTATCATCTTTGAGAATACTACTTGTCACCGTTTGCCAAGCTAACCTATTGAAAGAAAGGGGCCTGCTCTAAAAAAATAGTTAACACATGCTAAAGCCTTTGATACCGTAACACACGATCTACTAAACCTTAAACTCGATCAGCTTAACATTGATCCTTTAGTATTAGCCTGGATTAAGGACTTCCTTTCCAATCGAACTCAGTACGTAACTGCCAATAACGCTTCCTCTGCTTTTTCATCAGTTACATCAGGGGTCCCGCAGGGATCCGTCCTCGGGCCTCTGCTCTTTCTAATTTATATTAACGATCTCCCTGATTGCGTAAAATCGTCTTCAATTAACCTATTTGCTGATGACTGCGTAATATATCATAGGATTAGTGACCCCGCCGATTCCACTACACTACAAGAAGACCTTAACAATTTATCTAAATGGTGCAATGCGTGGAACATGAAACTAAACGTAAATAAATGTAAATATATGCGCATATCACGCCGCTCTAACAATACTGACACGCGCATGTATTTTCTGAATAGCGCTCCTCTCAGTCAAGTTAATTTTTACAAGTATCTCGGCCTTTACATCACTCACGATCTATCATGGCACAAGCATGTTGAATTTATAACTTCTAACGCTAATCGCACGCTAGGCTACCTACGCAGAAACTTTTACGCCGTTCCTGCATCTTTAAAACTGACGCTTTACAAAACACTCGTTCGATCAAAATTAGAGTATGCCTCAGCCATCTGGGATCCCCCTCAAATATCACTAACGCACTCCCTCGAAGCCATTCAGAACCGCGCGTGCCGCTTTATTCTATCTAATTACTCTCGTCATGCTAGCGTAACACTCATGAAGCAAACCCTTAATATACCGGAACTTTCAGTACGTCGTGCGTACAGTCGCCTTTGCCTTTTCCACAAGATTTACCACAACCCGGTATTAAAAGCAAAACTTCTTACTCGTCCTTCCTACTTTTCATCCCGCAGCGATCACCTTCATAAAGTTTTCGTGCCATCTTGTCGCACGAACGCGTACTATTACTCTTTTTTACCTCGCACCTGCAATGACTGGAACCACCTCCCCGCATCGGTCGCTACTATTGTAGACTCATCGGGGTTCAAGGCTGCTGTTTTCCATGCCATCTAACAAATGTTTTATTCATTCATCTGCATTCTTTTTTCTATGTATATGTACCACTCCTTTCTGTAGCGCCTACGGGCCTTGAAAGTATTTAAAATAAATAAATAAATAAATAAATCTTGTTCACACAAGATGCAACATAGTCTTGCTGCACAGGTTGATCACCTTTCTAGGGTTGACTACCCTTTGGCCTTAATTTCAGCCATAGTGGAACAGCTTCTGAGGGGCACAAACCGTGATGAGCCCGCTCAGTCAAGGAACTAACCGGTTGAAAGACATAGGTTCGCAGTGCCACCAGTGGGTATGTGCATGATGTCTCCGATAGGCTAAAAAAGATTCGTCAACCTCCAGGAATCACAGGCCTTTTCTCAACCCCAGAAAAGCTGGCAAAGCTCTGTAAGTGTGTAAACGCGCCCAATTCACGTCAGAGTTCTTGCTCTGTCGGGCACAGAAAACGTCTTGCGATATGTGTAACGAATTTGGTTTACCATATTCCCCTATTTTGAGGCAGTAAATATGTTGGACGGACAGGCAGGTGCCTAAATGATCGTTTAAGAGAGCACTATAACGTCCATAACTGTTCAAGGCCACTTGGGCATCCATTGCCCCGGGACTGTGACTGCGAGCCCCTCTTAGGATATACGGAAGTTCTAGTGAGACACAGCTAACAGGTCATCCGGGAAACTATAGAAGCAAATTTCACCAGAAAACTGGGTAGTGTGTGCGTTAGTGCCCCCTCTATCACGCTGACCCTAGTGAAGTCTTGTATCTCGAAAGATAGAAATTGTAATGTTTTTTTTTTTTTTCAGGTGACCACGTCCTTAGTACAATGACTTGCTGTTAGACGCCCCTTGTGACTCATTTCCTGCGCATGCCCGCTCTTGTATACATACACACAATGTGGCAACGCAATAAAATATTATTGGAAGTCAGCGCAGTCTATGTCGTCTCTCGCAGTCCTTGTAATTCACGCTGTACGTAATTTTTTCGCATTAATTGCCAACTATCCCAAGAAAGCACCTTTTTCAGTATATGTATAATGTTTGATACGACCATTTGCTGGCAAATGTTAACAGTGTGATATTTAACTTGAACTTTTACATGACTGCCTGTGCCTGTGTTCTTTTAGTAACCAGAGTATGGCTAATTTATTAAACCATATTTGCTAATTTGTATACTCTCATGCTACAGCAAGCCCTAATCCTGTATTACTGCATCTAAGTGCAAATAATTTAGAAATTTACTATGTATTTTAAAACACTGTCCACCTTTCGAGTTCAGCAAAATTGTTTAATCAACAGTGGTTTGCTTTTATCAGGCCTTTTACTGCACCTTGCAACCACAAAATAGTAAATGTGGAATACTCACTCTTGATTTATGGTAAGAAAAGAACCTATTTTCAAACTGCATATTGTATATGTACCAGTGCCTTCCGGTTACAAGACAGAAATTTATAGAAACTGGAATTGTAGTTAGAAAATCTCCTACACAGCACTTTTAGCACAGAGAACTCTCGTTTCACAAAAGAGGACAAACTATGTAGGCACTAAAAAATTCTGCATATTTTTCGTGCTCAAGTAATCTTGTTGGAAAGAGAAAATTAGCAATAATACTGCTGGCTTAAACCTCACCTAAAGCACGTCTATGCTTGGAAAGTATTGTTTCAGTCCGAAAAATGTTGGCCAGTTATGCTTACATCAACTTTCCAAACTTTTCATAATGCTTTGCGATTACATTAGTGTACAAAGTAACAGGTGTCTTGTGCATTTGCTCTGCATTTCAATTACTCCCCTAATTCAACTTTGCAATGTCCCCCTTTTTTTTTCAAGGCATCAAAACTTGAATTTTCGTTCATTGAGCCTTATACTGAAAATTTATTCCTTTATGTGGCCCAAAACACTGCGAGGTCAACTCAGGCTCTTTCAGTGCTGCTATACATAGTTTCTTCTCTAATAACAGATTTGATCAATACTTATATTTTTGATACCTTTGTGGGAAATGTACATGTTCTTGTACTTACCGATGTGTTTGGTGATTGTGCATGTTTATATTTCATGTGATTTATGTATATATTGTACTCTGTATTGCAGCATGCAATAAATATATTTACATTTTTCTTGAAAATGCCATATATCGTACCAGTCTGTGTTGCATTGTATGTGGATCTGGAAATCGTGATAACCGTTGGTGTTCATATACATGCTCAAAAGTGACATTTGCTAGGTTGCATATGTGCAGCGAAGACAGGTTTTGCAATATACACCGTGAATTACTAATATGTAATGTGATCCACACGTATACGTGCGTGTGTGCCCATCGAAGCTTCAAGGCCGGCTGTTCGACGGTGTGTTTGGTAGCCGAACTTGAACCTTCTGGCACACGCGAGTTACGCGTGGATCGCTGTACATAGTAGTATTGAAGGCGTGTACTGCCAAACCTGCCTTCCATACACACTAGCAATAAAAGGGTGTACACCCTTCCAACGCCCACATAGATGGGTGTTAATATGGACTTGCACCCCTACACCCTAAATTTATTTTGCTGGACACCCTTCCTCTAGGGTGATATAACTGCACCCCAACTGTAGAGTGTAGACAACAGCACCCTTAGGGTGTTCGTCTGGCGACAACCTGATTTACACCCTTAAGGGTGTTAAAATGTTTAGTGTGCACACTGCTTTCTCTGCGTCTCAATTACGTCATATCGCGGTCATGGTAGTGAAGGATCTTCAGCGTTCGAAACATCAGTGACCTCACCTCCGCAGGTCGCAGGACTCAGTTTTCCCGGGAGGCAGGGCTTCGTGAGCGTTGCCTTGTTCCGCTCGGAGTGAAGAGGGGGCTGGAGGACCTGTTTCGGGCGGGTGACCGAAACATGAAACCCGGTCACGACTACCTTACCGGGGGTCACGGAGTCATGGGCCAAACAAGGTCCTGGCGTCTACGAGGTAGGCCTCGATCTCCAGCAGGGCGTTCACCATTTCGCGGGCGCGGCACATTCAGTGAAAAACCACGGAGCCCAGCTCGGCGGTAAGGACACGCCCTGTAGAGGTGATCGGCTGCACTGCAATGAAAACACAAGGGCCTCCTGTCTGCAGTGCGCCATACGTCGCTCATGCGGGGTGGTCTTGTTTCAGCCATGAATGGTGTGCGGCGAGGCATGAAGTTGCCAGTTGCTTGTTCAACGGCATGCACACCATAAAGGCCGGGACGTCGCTCACACCGGGAAAAATCGGGGACAACGAACTTCGCGCAGCTTCCGCATACGACATGTGAGGCTGTTGCTGCCGTACCTCGTGCTGCGGTGTCTCGCTTCGCTCTGGGACCTTGACTGCCTGCCTGATTTCCTCCCGGACGACCTCATCCAGAGCGAGTCGCTGTACCGATGCTGGAGCCACCTGACGCTTTTGAAGCTCTTCTCGAACAGCAAGCCTAATGAGCTCTTGCAAGGCGTCCGTGTTGTCCAACCGTATAGCGAGAAAGTCACGCGACAGGGTCGACACGTCGCAGTTGTACTCCCCTGTTCGCTGCTGCAGTGCTTTCTCCATTGATATGGCTTCCGCGAGGACCTTTGCAACCTTCTTTGGTGGGTTGCGTATTATGCCACCGAATAGCTCTTGCTTGACACTGCGCATCAAGTTCCTGAACTTCTTTTTTTCCGGCATGGTCGGATCCGCGCGTCAGCACGAACATTGCGACGCTATCGTTCGGCCTCTGAACTCGTGCCTGCATTGCAGATTCAGCTCGCTCCTTGCGATCGAGGCAGCCGTATGTGCTGATTTGCTGCCGTCGGAATTCGTCCCATGTCGATAGGGCCGTCTCATGGTTTTCAAACCACGTCCGTGCATAGTCCTCGAGGGCAAAGTAGGTGTTGCGTAGCTTGCGCTCGGGAGTCCTGCCGCTGAAGTCTGCGACACGCTCAAAGTGATCGAGCCAGTTGTCAACATCCTCGAAGGTGTCCCCATGGAAGGACGTGGAGATTCGCGGCTGGGTAAAGATGACCTCGGTCGGTGCGGTTGAAGAAGACGGAACTGATGTACTCATCCTTCTGACTCGACTAGGATAGAGACTCGTGCTCAGGTGGCAGTGCTTGAAGTCGACGGCTCGTCCGTACGTGAATAGGCGTCACGTTCGATCTGGGAGTGGTCGCATGTGCGCCGCACCTCCACCAGAGAAATGAAACGTAGAGTGAAGCCGGAGTGTTACAAAGCAGACGCTTCTCTTTAATGTCGGGCCAGAAGAAGAACGTGTAGCTGACGCGCTTCATCTTTCATGGCGCCGAACCGCGGTGCGCGAGTCCTACATCAATGTGTCAATACTATCAAGTGTTAGCGATGATTTGGTCTTGATGTGCCAGGAGGTCCTTGTTGATGTATTTTGACTTTAGATCAGGCGACCACGTTTGTGATCCTCTAGGGGCTCTTTCAAACGCTTTCGGGGAAGTTATTCCGGAAGGGATTTGGAAAAAGTTCAAAGATTCTTACAGAGTTCGTATTTAAAATACTATCAAATAGATGATCCACCAGTGTGTCCCCTAGTCTAAGTGAACGCGCAAGGCTCTTGAACTGAACCGCCTGAGCAACACTGCAACTGAATAACACCCAACACCTAACACCTTTTTGAGGGTAACCATATGTGGATATTGGGAAAACCTGCATGTAAATGAAGAAGTTTCTTCATCCATTTGTTAATAAGCCCGTCCAGCCTACAAGATTCCGAAAGAACCTCTAGTGTGTTAGATGCACTATACAGAAACACTGGACTAACCAGTTGTCTAGGCAATTAACATTCTGAAACGGCTTTAGTCAGGTGTTAGCAATGCGTTCAAGAAGTTCCAAAGCTTTGTCTGAGTGGACAGTTGGGTTCTTATTTATCAAGATATCTAAACCAAGATATCGAATCAGTTCATCTCTATGCCTTGGCTGAATTTCCTGACCTAAATAGCGACTGTAGGAATGTTGTAGTGCATTGGTCTTCAAGCAGCGGTCAAGGGCACCCCGTTTGTCCACAGGACCGGTGGCTCAGTTCTGACGCCATTTGGTTCCGCCCAGCCAAGTGACGGCTGTCGTCGAAGTGAAATAGCGTTACGGGGACGTTGGGGGTATAAAAATAGTGTATTCACAATATATATACAAAATGAGACAGAATAGTTAAGATGGCTGACCACCAAAAACACGCAGCAGCCAGCGTCCCACGATCTTCTTATTCCTCTTTTCTTTCATCCTTCCGTAACAGGATCCCGGGTGGTGAAGCGCCGTGTCGGCGCATAGTAGGCGAAAAATTCAGGTCGCAGTATGGCTTCAGCCGCGAAACATGCACGACGTAAACAGGCGCCAGACTTCAGGATTCATCAACCTGTGGCGGCGAAATCTCGTAATTTACGTCGTTAACATGACGTAGGACTTCATAAGGCCCGGCGTAGCGAGAGAGGAGCATCTGGGAGATGCCAACCTGACGACATGGTGACTAAAGGAGCACCCAAGCCCCACGCGTGAACTCAACATCGTGACGTCACTAGACATAACGCTCTGTTTGTATATGCTACAATGCTAATAAATGAGATCGGGCGACTTGACGTGCCGTGTGAGCGCGATCAATGAATTCACGAGCCTACTCAGTTGTCACACGGGCCCCGAAGGGAGGATGGTGTTAAACGGCAATGTGGGCTCGCGACCATACAAAAGATAAAAGGGTGAATATCCTGCGGTGTCGTGTCGCGACGAGTTGTACGCGAACGCCACGTAGGGCAGCGTGGCATCCAGTCGCGGTGATCGTTGGAGACGTACATCGACAGTATCTGTGATTGTTCGCTTGAAACGTTCCATAAAACCGTTGTAGGCGGCGGACAGCTCGTGCTCAGTGGCGCAAGGGCGGAGCAGGTCGTCCACAACTCGAGACAAGAATGAGCGGCCCCGGTCGGTAAGTAACTGTCCAGGTGCACCGCTGTGGAGAATGTCGTCGTGTAGGAGAAAATCGGCGATATCTGTTGCGCAACTACTCGGCAACGCCTTTCCTATCGCGTAACATTGCGCGTAATCAATAGCGACGGCCATCCACTTATTCCCTCTAGTCGTCGTCGGAAAAGGGCCAAACTTGTCAAGGCCTACGTCAAAGAACGGTTCGGAGGGAACTTCAATTGGAAGGAGTCGTCCGACAGGTGGCAGGGGAGGTTTCTTCCGGCGCTGACACAATTCGCAAGTTGCGACGTAACGATGCACAGAGCATTAGGGACCCGGCCAGAAGAACCAGCGTCGTACGCGGTCGTATGTGTGCACAACCCCAACGTGTCCCGCCATCGGTGCATCGTGAAGTTGTTCGAGAGCGACGGATCGCAGATGAAGAGGAAGGACAAGGAGCAACTCGGGGCCGTCAGGGTTGAGATTGCGGGGGTATAGAATGCCGTCACGCAACACGAACATGTGGGACGTGCCGTCAGTGCTGGCGGATTGCACTCCAGCGATGATAGACTATAAGGATTCGTCGCCTTGTTGTCCAGCGCGCATGTCGGTCATGTCAGTAAAAGCCATCACGCAGATCACTGGATCCTGCGCAGCAGGATCAGGTGGATCCATGGCGTGACGAGAGAGGCAGTCAGCGTCCTTGTGGAGGTGTCCAGTCTCGTAATTGACAACAAACAAAAACTCCTGGAGCCGCAAAGCCCAGCGACCAAGCCGTCCTGTGGGGTTCCGGAGGGAAGACATCCAACAAAGTGCGTGGTGGTCTGTAACGACTGAAAACGTGCAGCCGTATAATTATGGCTGGAACTTGGCAACAGCCTAAACGAAAGCCAAGCACTCCCGCTTGGTGCTGGAGTAATTTCTCTCAGCAGGTGACAGCAGGCGGCTGGCGTAAGCTATCACGCCCTCGCTACTATTCTGCTGTTGGGCGACTACAGCGCCGATGCCATGGCCGCTTGCGTCAGTGTGGACTTCGGTCGGTGCAGATGGATAAAAGTGGGCAACTATGGGAAATGTAGTCAGAAATCTGATGAGAGCGGCGAACGCGTGAGCTTGCTCAGGGCCCCATGAGAACGGCGTGTTCTTCTTTAGAAGACCTGTCAAAGACCGACAATGTCGGCGAAGTTTTTGACGAAACGGCGACAGTAATAGCACAAGCCCACGAAGCAACGCACGTTAGAAGCAGAACGTGGCACAGGGAAACTCCGTACAGCGATAAATTTTTCCGGATCTCTGGCCGAATCTTATAACGGTTCGGAATACGAACCGTTCACTTCGCCGCTTACGTCACTAGATGTGCCACTCCCAAGCCGGCGGTGGAAGAAGGGGAGTACGCAGCCAATAGATGAGAGGGTGCTACCTCTGAAGTGTACGTCATTATATGACGAGCTAATCGAGGAATTGCAGAATGCTTCTGCTTGCTAAATAAATGTAAAATATAAATTAAATATTATACGCCAAGTTTCGAAGTATAAACTTGTGGTGCCGGGCGTTTACGCAATGCAGAAGTAATTTATTAATGTCATTCTTTTTCATTCTCAGCCCACAGGCGGTATCGTAAGCGTTAATGAGTTGGCTACGGAGTTGGCAGAGCGCAAGGCTATGTCGTCTGCTACCAGGAGCTCGCACGATGCATGGAACAGGAACGCACTGCCAGCACTTCTCAAGTAGCTAGCGCGACAAAACCGTGAACTGGTTCTTAGGGACACCTTTACTAGCCGACTATATCAATTTTCCTACTTTTTTCGCCCTTCGTCATCGGCTCGGGCATGACTCGCTCGCCGCCTTGCTGCCGCTATCCCTGCGATCTGCCCCACGGCGCGTCACGTGATAGAAGCAGTGGAACTTAAATCGAACATTACGGTATACGGGCCCTGCATTGCCTGCGCGAAGTCAAATCGAAGAGTGTGGTGCTGAAGGTGCGCGCTGTGCCGTGAAATTGAGAAACAAAGTATGGCACTCCCGAACTAGAGAAGAAAGGGCAGCCAAATAAGAGAGCTCCGCAATACCTTCCCGTCCTGACTGTATAGTTTTATCAGCCGAACGAAGGAAGCGCTGAACCAGCCTAGCCTGAACCCTTCCGACTGCTAAACGGCGATCTGCGAGCTATTCACACTGGCGAGAGCACTGGGAATTCGATCTCACCATGCAAATATCTCCTTGGCATTGACTTTGAAGCTGAGGTCACGGCAAAGCTGACCAAGCCCTTCATCCAGCCAACACAGTAATTGCGATAGCAACTTTGTTCACAATGCCGGCAGCAGTGATCTAGGCGATTCCGATTAATGCTTCGCGTCCGACTGAGCTCTGGGAGCTGCAGGCCGGTGGCGATGAACCGCATCGCGCAGTATTCCTTCCTCTGCGTGGAATGGCCACTCCTACGCTTGCACCCGAGTCTCCTCCATTTGATAGCGTAGCCTGCAAAAGGTCTACTTAGAAAGCCAGCAAGAGCGGTGCAACTTATTATCCGTCACTTGTTCGAAAGCGTATCGCATTTCCAGCCGTGGTCGACACCGAAAGAAAAACGCCAAGCAGACGACGAAGGCAAGTAATAGCCTCCGAAGCAACCAACGCACGCGCGCGCGACACCCGCGTGTCTCCCGGGACGCGCGACCGGCGCGCGCGGCCAGGGTCACAAGCCAAGAGCCAAGCCACAGCAACGGAGCCCAAAGCGGGCTACCCCTTCGCCGGTTCCTACGACCGGTTCGCTTTGCAGATGATTGACAGATGCGTGACGTATTCGAAAATTGCGATACGGCCCCGCTGCCTCTGACGACCTGTGACGTAATCAAAATTTTGGCCAATCAGGTGAGGCCAAAGGAACGGTTCCCCAACCGAACCGTTATAAGATTCAGCCCCTGGTTGGACACCGGATGCGTGAACAAGGTGTCGCAACATCATAATCTGACGGCGCCCGAATTGATACTTCGCGGATTTCAGTTGGAGGCTGGCTTTTCGGAAGACTACAAGCATGGCAGCGAGTCGGGTAAAGCGGCTGCCGAACATGGCAGAAAAAACGATAACGCCGTCAAGGTAACAGAGACAGGTGGCCCATTTGTAGCCTCGCATAAGAGAGTCCATCATACGTTCAAATGTCACAGGAGCATTGCATAGGCCAAAGGGCATGACTTCGAGCTGATATAAGCCTTCCGGCATGATGAAGGCCGTCTTGTGGAGGTCCATTTCATCAACTGAAATCTGCCAGTAGACCAATCTAAATTGATGGACGAGAAGTATTTAGCTCCGTGCAAGCAGTCCAAGGTGTCATCGATGTATGGTACTGGGTAGACGTCTTTTCGGGTGATTTTGCTTATATGGCGATAATGGACGCAAAAACGTCAGGTACCATCTATTTTTTCTGTTTTTGACAACGACGACAGGCGAAGCCAAGGGGCTGGCTGATGGTTCGATTACCCCTTTTCGGAACATTTTGTCCACTTCCGATTGGATACGTTCAGTTTTGTTCATTTTGTCCACTCCTTATCCTACGTTCAGCATGCGATACAGGATAGGGACGGCGAAGAATAGGATTCGTGTCTCTAGTGTTGATACGGTGGTGAACAACAGATGCTTGTCCTAAAGGCCTGTCGCCGAAATCAAAGATGTGACGGTACGATTCGAGGAGGAGAGGTATGTCCGTGGCCTGTGTAGAAGTGAGGTCAGGTGCAGTCATCTTCGCGAAGTCATCCGCTAGGCAACCAGAGCTGTGTGCTGCAATTGGCGCTAAGAAACCACTCTCGGCATCCATACTTTCAATGTGCAATTCGGAAGTATTAGAAAGGCTGGCCAAGAATACGCCGGCTGGAAGCACTTGAGGGCGCACACTGATATTCAGAAGCGGAAGAACGACGTTGTTATTAGTAATCGTCACCAGAGTATGCGGAAGAGCAACGTTCTGGTTCAAAAGCCCGTCGATGATGGGGCGAAGCGCATATTCACCGTCAGCAATCTGTGGCTGTGCGGTCAAAGCGACGTAAGCGACTGCCTCAGGTGACAGACACACATCGTGAAGCGAACACAAGTGCGGTGGAGCGGTGCTCGGAGCATCGGCGACCTGGGGCAGTTCCAACTGAAGTACGCCGGTTGCACAGTCGCTGAGAGCGGAATGACGGGATAAAAAGTGCAATCCGAGGATAACGTCGCCAGGGCATTTGTCGACCACAGCAAAGAGAACAGAAGTTGGGCGGCCGGCTATACTTAAACGCGCAGCATACATTCCAAGAATAAGCAGCACGCCGTCGTCGGCCACGCGAAGCAAGCGCTCGGGCAGCTGCTGGGGTGAGGACCTTCTTTAAACATCTACGTAGGCTAACACTCATCACAGATACGTGGGCTCCAGTGTCGACAAGTGTTTGCACAGGTACGCCGTCTATTTTAACGTCAATTACGTTTCTCCTTGTGGGCACAGACTGAGGTTTTGCTGCAGTAGTATGCAATGCAGCATCACCTCCAAGGGCTGCATTTCTTAGTTTTCCGAAAGGGTGCGGCCAAAAGCCACAGGGGACGAAAGGCGACGTGGCTGCGGCAAATGGGAAGATGGGCGACGTGTTTGCGGTAAGCGAGACTGGTGTCCGCGCGGCGATGGTGAGCTACTTTGCCATGTGTTCCTAGCAGACTTGTCGACGCTGTTGGACTTGGCGGTGCGCGAAACATTGCGGGAATTTCCATTAAAACGGCTCAGGTTGGTCGACATGCGAGGTGTTGAGGGCACGAGTCGCGACAGTATCGGGCGACATGACCAATGCGGCGACAAGTGAAACATATCGGCTGGTCTCCCGCAGTTTTCCACTCAATCGGTTTGCGATAACGCGGAGAGAAGCGTCGGGGTGGATCGAAAATACTAGAAGGGCGTTCGTTAGCTCTGGGATGGGCGACAGCGCACACAGAACGTACACCAATGTTTTCAAGTTGCTGTCGAACGATGGCTTGTATGATGGAAACTGAAAAAGTGGTAGCCTCAGGGCTACGCGACCGCAAAGCTGCGGGCGCCATCGCATCCAGTTCACATCGAACTATTCACACCGAGTCCTCTGATGGCGACGCATGCTGCTCTACGGTTTGATCTTCACACTTCGACGTTGTGGCAGTATTGGGAAGTCTGACGAATGCTTGTAAGGCGCGTCGGCTTTTGGCCTGCTCGAGTTGTTGGCACTCTTTAATGATAGCATCAAGTGTAGAGCAGCTTTTGCACATGAGCAGATTAAACGCGCCGTCAGCAATGCCCTTAAGCACGTGCCCGACCTTCTAAGCTTCTACCACGTCGTGATCAGCTTTACGACAAAGCTCCAGCACGTCCTGCATGCACGAGACATATGACTCCGTGGGGAATGGGGCACAGGAGGCAAGTTCCTGCTTTGCGGCAATCTTACGGCCGGCTGGTTTCCCAAGCAACTCTGTCAACTTCTCTTTGCATTGGTCCCAGCTGGTTAGCTCCTCTTCGTGGTTATCTTATCACATCTTTGACGTGCCTCTTAGGTAGAACAATAGGTTAGCTAGCATAAGCGTAGGGTCCCATCGGTTCATTCCACTCAAGTGTTCGTACATGGCCACACAATCTTCAACGTCAGTGCCATCGATCCCGCAGAAAGTTCCAGGATCCCTGGGTAGCACAACGCCAACTGAAGCTGACAGCGACGTAGCCAGTGACGGTGACGTAGGGGGCGGCAACGGCATTGATACCACGTGCTCACCGTCATTCACGGTGCATACGGTGATGGGACATCCACTGGGAAGCTCCGTTCCAAGCCGTGGTAACCCGCACTTCTCCCTAATAAGTTACGGAGATATTGGGACTTTAGAAAGAGTGTATTTAGAATATATATACAAACGAGCTAGAGTAGTTAAGATGGCTGACCACCAGCAACACGCAGCAGCCAGCGTCTCCGCTATCTTTTTATCCTCTCTCTTCTTTCATGCTTCTGCAACAATAGGGATTTTGTCTGTCACCGCAATATGATTCTTGCAGCCGAATTAACGGTGCGCTAGTGACGTCACACCTTCCTAGCTTGACGGTCGGTTGTTGTTTGGGAGGCATCGCGAAAGGAAGGGAGCAGGGCCACAACTGCTTCCCTCTCTTCGGTGCAATCAGTAAGCTGTCGCGGTTTCCTTTGCAAGTTCGTCAGAACATTCCGCCTGTTAACACGCTTCCGCTGCGCATACCAATGATCCCCATTGTTCAAATTATTTCCCTTGCAAAGCCACAGCCAGCCAATTGAGAGGAAACGCCCACTTGCTAGGCGCGCACGTGCGACGTCGCAGGGATTCGGACCAATGTGCGCGTAGCTGGGCCTCTCTGACCACTTGGCCGCCCGTCGTGGTCGAACGTGCAAGCGCGCACACGGTGACTGAACTCGGCTGCTTTTCCGCCATGGTGCTGAGCTGCCGCTGCGACTCCCGTTTATGCCCTTCGAGACAGCGTGATTCGTACCGAGCTCATTGTTTTTTTGCAGCGCGTATGCTGGCAAATCGTTCCATTGCCTTGGAGCGAATGTCTCGACGAGGTGGCCTAGACGTGCTCGATGAAGACTTCGCAGTCGCTGGCGGTACCCGGCCGACTGCTGGAAGACTAATGCACTACACCCCAGACTCTTTGTAGCCATCTTAACTTTTTTTTCAAAATTACCCGACGCATGGCTGCTACGCTAATCAATTTATTCTTTCAAGTGATGCCTTTGTAACAGTCTTTCTTGTTGCTCAAGTACTGACTGGCTGACCGACTCTTCTAAAGCCACAAAAGCATGCCGCCAGCGACACCCCTGAATGCTGCCTAACATCTTGCTCGCCCAGCACCCACTTATGCCTTTCTTTCTTTTCCCTTTTTTTCTCTCGCTTAGTCCTTCTTCGCTTTTTGCTTTTCTTTCTAGTTTTTTCTCGCCATCTTCCAATCTCCTGCTCTCCTCACCTCGTGTTAAAAAGCACGGTAACAGACGTCAGGCCACAGCGCTCACTTTATTTGCAGTCTCTCCCTTCACAACCAGCCGCCACCGACAACAACCGCACGTGACGTAACACTACTAACCCTTTAAAACTAACATGCTGAGGATGTCGAGGCCGCTTTTGACGAAGATAGGTCCTCCTATCGAAGCATTGGTCAGCCTTTCCCAGACAGTTTATTCCTGTTTATAACATTTAGATCACAGTGTGCTACTACATCTGTCAACCCCATTGTTCATATTGTGCTTTGCCGTTTGAAGGTCGGCCGAGCAGTGCGTCGTTTAAGAATGATCTCGAGCGTCAATATTAAACTTGGTTGAATTGAAATGTATTTTAGAGCAGGATTTCTAGAGAAATTATTGTTCGAGCGTGTGGAGATTGTGCGTGCTGTAGGGGCTTCATTGGAAATTTTCAAATTTCTGCTTGTTTGCATTACGTAATCTGTTACCATGGAGGAGGTAGAAAGGGGAGGCGAAACATTTTACATTTGAAGATTACTAGGTACATCACGATGAAACATCGAGCCTTTCTTCCGCGTGTCATGTGTGGCTTCTTGAACTAAAGGTCACATTGTATTTCTAATGTAGTGAACAAGGTCTTAACGATGTCGACTGCTTGGAAGAAAAAGGATCCTTCTCAGTGATAAGACCTTAGACACGTTAAGAAAAAGGAGCGCCATTTGAATTAGATACGTGCATTCCAGTTCCGTTACATTACTGAGCTTGAGTTGACTCGGCTGAACCTTTATTGTATATCGCACATGCCACAGAAAACTCTTGAAGAGACGAAACAAAATGGGGGAAGGGGGCCGTGTCCAACGTGGTAATGTTTAATGCAAATTCTCCATCGTTAATTCATAGTGCGTGGTGTGAGCTGGTCTGGGAGAAAACTCGTGCGCTTGTCATGAAATGTTTTTTGCCTGCTCACGCTCTGAGCGCTAAAATACATCTTAACTAAAAAGTGCGCGAAAACGACATAAACGAGAAAGAGAGAAACGACAAATATGGGCGTTAGTTTTCATTAATTTCAGTTTCGCTAAAAGACCTTTAAAAAATAGACCAATGTTTATGCGGCGCTGCGCTATAGCAAACGCATGTATGCTATTTATGCAGTATAATGACGCCGAAGCACAAGGAACTAAATTCTACTACGTACTACGAGGTTCAGTGAAGCACGCAACGGTCATTTTACACGCCTCGTTGCTTCCGCTGCATTGCAAGTTGATTTTGAGAAGGAGTGTAGTATGTGCGCAACCTGTTCCTCTACAAACACCTTGAAAGAGAGTAACTTTCTTTGGCTTTTTCACTGGTTTTCATGGTCGGCGGTCGGACTTTCTCCGCCGATGTGTGCAATCAATCAATCAGTCAATCAATCAATCAATCAATCAATCAATCAATCAATCAATCAATCAATCAATCAATCAATCAATCAATCAATCAATCAATCATTCAACAAATAAATAAAGGGAAACTGCATACAGTCCCGCAACCAAAACATTGCGACGATATTTTTTGCCACCGTCGTAAAACACTGTTATCTACGTCATCAGCATACTTCGGAAGTATGTCTGTATTGTTGATTTGATTTCAGCTGGTCTTGTAAGCTATTCGTTTACTTTGATGATCATCTTCGGTAGCTTACGGAACAATGTCTTCATTCTCTGTCTTTCTTCCTCCCTTCCTTTTTGTCTTGTGTTTTATTTTTATTTTTCAGCTGAGAAACGTTCAGAGGAATCCCTGTGGATTTACTTTGTTTCTTGTTATTATCTTCCTAAATGACCCCCTTTTCTTTCACGGCCTATGAATTCTTGCATTTTATTTCCGTCGCAACCAAGATGGAAGATGAACCCGCGACCTCGTGTTCAACCCCGGAGCACCACATGCACGGGGATACCGGGAAGAGTGCTTTTATTGTCTCTAATCGCTTCAAGTCGCACAATAACTTGCGGCAGTGAAGCAGCTCCAGCGAACCCGATAGATGCCTTTACTTTTTTTTCTTTCTTTGCCACCGCCGCCGATAAAAAATGTCGCGGAAGCGTCAGCGCAACGAAGGAAGATTGCGGTAGGATGCGGGCTCGCGTGCAATTCTGCATATTCACGCTCTGACCTTTGAAAAGCAAGAGTCTCATCATCCATGCTAAGACTATCGAATGCGAGAACCGCATTCGCATTGGCGGCTCGCGCATTGGAAGCCGCAATGCTTGTCATTAGAGGAGCGCGTAAGGAGAGACGGCTTACTGTCGAAGGCGCCTTTGTGTCAGCGTCACGAACTCTTCACTCAGCATGGCGCAAGACATGGTCTGAATAGCAACTGATTACGAGCAATTAACGCGGCGTGCGCGATTGTCTTCTTCGTCGGCTGGCATCGTTACAGATACTGTCGACTAGATGAGAGATAGGTACAGTTTTAAGCTAAACTAGAATTCCTGGCATGCCTTCAAGACTGGAAGGCTACTCAAACGCGAAACGAGAGGCGTCGCAAAATTTGGAGCTTGGGGTGCAACAAACACCCATTAAAATTATTGAATAATTTGTTGGTAATTTTCTAATAGAGCCTAAATAATTGGTCGTTCTTTTGTTTCTCTTTAATCTTTTCTTTATTTGCAAGCACAAGCTATCGCTTGCTGTATTGCTTCTTTTACACAATGACGGAATGACACGACGGCTACACACACTCACATGTATGTACATAAACTCCCCGCCCCTCCCTCTTTATTTATGCGGATGTCGACTCAATAATTATAATACTAAGTTTCAATTTCTCGAGTTGTCAGGAGTAAATAATCAAGGTGCCTTTAATGCTTCCCGTTCAGGACGCGCCATGACAGAAGAGGCTGTACACGACACTGAAAACGTAGGTGGGGCTTGGGGGGAGGGCTCACTTGACAACTTCAGAGCGCGGAAACCTGCGGTGTCTGAAGGCTGCACAACGGCCATGTCGAGGGAAGCCGCCCAGCTCGCCCTTCGTATACTGTGCGCTTCTCTCGAAAACTTACGGTAACCAGTCCTCCCTCATTTTCCCTCGAGTGCTGAATGAACGCTGCGTGCGTAGGCTGCGTTCATGTGGACCCGATAAAGCCGGGTCGAGTCGGCTTGTTCCGCTGAAAAACCGGGCATCGCTTTCATGCAAACCCTATCGATTCGGGCCGGCCAAGCGTCGGAGTGAGTTGCGTCAATAATCTTGCAAGAGTTGGGTTTACTCGCCCAACTCGCTTGGCAAGACTTGCGTAAATGGAGATGGAAGCAGCTGGGCTTCTCACTCGACCCATTCGCCTCGTGTACATGTAAACAAATATTTGGTATTTGTGCACACGTCACTATGGCACTGCTTGGAATAAACGAGTCTGACACGCCAGGTTTCGGTGACGTGAACAGCCTCCTTATGTTTCACGCCCGAAGCTGCGTTGCACTTGACGCATTTCGAAATCGCCGAAATAAAACGTAGACAAATTAGAATGTGATCCATGGTGAAAAGGCAAATAAAACTAAGTTACGTTTACTTGTTCTCGGAAACGGTTTTTAAGTTACGTTTACTTGTTCTCGGAAAAGGTTTAAAACGGCGTCTAAAATTCAAAGCGCCTTGCTTAAGCTATACTGCCAAGGGCACAAGGAACAGTCTTTAATTCCTATGAACACGTATTGTATGTAGACAGATTTTTGTAAAATCTTCAACCTTCCTGACGTGCTCGGTAAAGTATCACTGCTCTTTCCAGTCAGTGAAGATGGCGGAACAGCGAAGCTGTGTTCGTTACGCAGAGTCTTACGCCACACAAGGCAAACTTCGCATTTAGAATAGTAGGCTGTTGGGCTAGTTGGTTTGAAATGACTTTGCAAAGGGCAGCGCCGAAGTGTTGCGGAAAATGGAGACGTGCACAGGAAAGAGCGTCTTTCCTCTCCACTTCTGCGCATCCCCTTTGAAAAAATTATGTCAAACTTCGCAAGCATTCTATATTGTAAATCTTTCGTTTCACCATTCTTTCACCTCATTTTCGCTTTTGCGCGCTTCGCGTGGTGAGCATGCTTTAGAAATTAATAACTTTTTTTTTTGGGGGGGGGTTGCCAGTGCTTTCTTCTTGCGCGTGAGGTTTCTGTCCGTATTTCGCCATGTTTTTTTATTTCGCGCGCAAGTTGCTCCACGACTTTTCTGTGCGCCGGTATTGAAAGCAAGGATTGGTTTGATGATTGGCGCGGCTGCCGGCACTCCTAGCACTCCAAGCCGCCAGCATTTTTTTTTTTTTTTGAGTCAGAGTGGAATCAATCGTTGATAAATACGATGCCGATCTCATTCGATCGCCGAAAATGCACCGTGTGACAACTGTACAAGATTCGCGTATTATATAGCACTGTTACAGGGAAAAATGACTCACTCCAACCCCTTTCCCCCTCTTGAGCTCTTCGTTTCTTCTCCCGTTTGGTCACGTGGTCACTATTTAGTCAAGTTCGACAATGACGGCACACGGTCGGCATAAACAGCTTTGTTGTAATAGAATTGACTCGAATTCTGAGGCTTGATGTGCCAAAACCTGATTTGATAATGAGGCAAACTGGAGTAGGGAACCGCTGATTAATTCAACATGACAATATGAACATGACAATTCTTATTTTTATTTTCTTTATCCCCTTTCCTTGGTGTTAGCATAGTTGTGAACAACTTTCTCGAAAAGGGGGGTATTGTGATAATATATGGTACGCGGAAGGCGGAAACAAACATATGAAGGCAGTGCTCCGTGCGGTGGCGAACAGGACATCGACTCTTGGCAAATACCCGGGAGGGGGTATGTGCGAAACGGCCGTCATGATCATCACAGACACCGATTTTTGAGCGTTGACAGTGGGGTCTCGAAAAGCGTGGCGCGAGGGAATGTGGCCCGTGGCGTGAGCAGGTCCGGCGTTCGAGGGAAAAGGGCTTCCTCGCTGGGCATCCGCCCCTTAGGAGCCATTGCCGCCCGCGTCACTACGTGTGCACCCGAATCAACGCTGTCACCAGCTGTCAGGCTACCTCGCCCAGTTCTTCCACTGGGCACCTGGTCCAGGAGCACTGGTGATCCTGAGCTTGGCTGAACGAGCGTTTGGTTGAGCGGTCACAGGGCTACAACCAGGTATACGTCCCCAGCTGGCGGTACAAACCCG
This sequence comes from Dermacentor andersoni, assembly GCF_023375885.2. NCBI lineage: Eukaryota > Metazoa > Arthropoda > Arachnida > Ixodida > Ixodidae > Dermacentor > Dermacentor andersoni. Next base: position 2,934,487 of record NW_027314755.1, read on the forward strand.
TAAGCTGGGGACGTGACCCGGTGTCTGCTGCTGTGTGCTTCCGAGCGAAAAACCCGCAGGTGGGAAACCGGGCAGGCGAAGGCTCCGGTACATGTGCTATGGCGCAGGGCCACCTGAGCTGCACGAGGTGGTCCGACCCTGCAGTTCGACCCTGCTGTCCGGCCATGCTGTCCGACACTGCTGTCCTACACCAGTTCCACGACGTCTCCGACACGGCGACACCTGCTTCCACATGAACTGTGGGCAGATTGCGTTTGACTAATGCATATTTTTAGCTGCATGTGTTTTAGAATGTATTTTGGGTAACTGTCGCGTGTATGAGCCGTTTCAATATGTTAAGTACGTTCAATACAAGTCTGATGTGCGTGTGTGTTCTGCGTGCTGCTTCTGTCTCTTTCTGGTGTGAACCTGTACCGAATAACATCACACCCAGACGGTCTATACGAGTTAAACGTGATGCCGTTCGGCCTTTGTAATGCGCCTGCCACTTTCAAACGTGGCAGGTGCATTACAAAGACACGTGTGCCTCAAATGGCACACGTGTCTTTGCTACCTGGACGACGTCGTAGACTTTTCGAAGGACTTTCGCTCCTATCTGACCTGCCTCGCAAGCGTTCTGACTTGCCTTTCATACGCTGGACTGCACCTTAATTTGAAGAAGTGCCACGTTGCCGCCCCCCGGCTTACCATCTTAGGCGATGTCAGAAAGGACGGTGTCTTTCCTGACCCTGCAAAGCTTTGCGCCGTGGCCGAGTTCCCCGGGCCATCTACGCTGAAAGAACTCGGTAGCTTCATAGGCCTGTGTCCGTACTGTCGCCGATTTGTGCGTAATTTCGCCTCCATAATCGCCTGTTTAACGCAGCTGCGTGCGAACAGTGAAGGCATCTCGCCAGAGTCTACTGCTTGTGAAGACGCATCCGCCACATTACGTCATCTTTTGATATCCCCACCTATTCTACGCCATTTTGACTCGGACGCTCCTACCGAAATCCACACGGACGCTAGTGGAGTTGGCTTCGGTGCTATTCTTGCCCAGCGTAAGTCTCGCTTCGAAGAGTACGTCGTCTCTTATGCCAGCCGCACTCTCACCAAAGCGGAAACCAACCATTCGGTCACCGAAAAAGAGTGTCTTGCAATCGTTTGGACAATGACGAAATTTCGACCTTACGTATATGGCCCTCCATTTGTCGTCGTGACCGATCACCACGCCCTTGCTGGTTGCCGTCATTAACAGACCCATCTTGCTGCCTAGTTCTTTGGGCGCCTCGTCTACAGGACTATGATATCCATGCTGTCTACCGGCCAGGCCGTAAGCATTCGGATGCCGATGCTCTTTCGCGCTCACCACTGCCCGACGAACTTGGTACTCCATGTGTCTCCAGCTACGATTCTTCGTCTCCTACATTCGCCGACATGCCAGCAGAGTAACACAGGGATCATTGGATAGCCTCTCTTCTAGAGTATCTATCTCAACCGTCACCACGGACCACCGACGGCTCGCTTCATCGCACCGCTCGCCCCTTTGCTATCCGCGAAGGACTCCTGTTCCGTTGCAACTACCTACCTGATGGCCGTAAATGGTTGCTAGTGATTCCTCGCCATTGACGTTGTGACGTCTGTGCCTCTTTTCATGCAGACCCGCAATGCGCGCATGCCGGTGTACTAAACACGTATGTACGCCTACGGCTTCGATGCTACTGGCGAGGAATTGATGTCAACACCACATGATGTGGTTAGCTTGAGGTTATTTACCAGGCATGCGACAACTTCAACTGTTATTTCAGTTGGTGACATGTATTGGAAGTTCTGTTCCCATGCATTTGGCAAATCAACTTGATCCTCTATGGAGAATATAGAAGCACACTGATTATGCGGAATGGGAGGGTTTTTATTGTTGTGTAAAGAGCTGTTAGTTTGGTCCTGATCTGGATGTATATTATGCGAGAACTTTCTGGGATTAGATTTTACAAGATATGGTAGGTCATGAGTGAAGTATTTATCTTTAGCTGAAGACAGGGCAGAGCAGTAAATTTTCAAGCTTTCCTCGTACGTGTCTCAAGCTGCTTGCATGCGCAAGCGCTTAGCACTTTCGTAATGGCGCGTATTTCTGTTTCTCGGTAAGCGTAGGGATCTGGTGAAGCATGGGTTAGATTTATCATTGGTTATCTTAATGAAAAGGACGTACTGGTTAACCAAGGCAGAAATCTTATTCCTGAAGAGTATCTAATTCTCCTCCACCGACCGACTGTGAAATGAAGTTAACAGCTTGTGGGAAAAGCATATATCTAATTCCGAATTCATAAAGTTGTATTTGGCTTTGTTATATTAGCGTATTCTTTAGTAGCGAAGCCTGTAAAAGATGAGGGAACGTTGAGAATTACTTGCAGTAAGGAGTGATCGCTAAAATCATTAATCGACACAATATGATGAACTGTCTCAGGTGCTGTTGTCAGGATTAAATCTAAGAGATTATTACCCCGTGTAGGCTGCGTAACAACCTGAAACATGTTGAAATCTACGGTTAAATTGGTGAATTCTGTTGGAGTATTACAGGACGAAGATAAGTTAATCCAGTCGATCAGAGGAAACTTGAACTCTCCTAGCAAATAGATGGCATCAAATTGGTGAAGCTTCGTCACTGATTTTATGTTGGTGCGCAATTCATTAATCAATGAATTAGTAGAATTCGGAGGTCGGTAACATACACCTATAAGTGCTCGCGAGGGGGAAAACATGCATGCAACCCAGATAATTTCTAGATTAGAGTATGAGTTATTTACATAGGATGGAAGTGTTTTTCTTATTCCTGGAAGGACGCCGCCTCCGCCTCTTTTTGTCGTTTCGGTCATATCTGTGAATGTTGTAGTCGTGAACTCATTCAAAGGTTTCTTTATCAGGTATATCCGGATGGAGCCAAGTTTCAGTTAGCGCTAGTATGTCAGGTTTGCTATCTTTCAAGGAAGGAAGAAAGCTGGTCGCGTTCACGCACAAGGCTTCGAATGTTAGTGAACGATAATGTACCGCATCGTTCTGCAGTACGTCCACTCGTACTCCAAGTGCCAACGCCGCAAGAGCCCACGTCACAAGATAGCAGGGCCGCTCCAACCATTGCCTTGTTGCTCCCGGCCTTTCGACCGTATCGCCATTGATTTCTACGGCCCTCTACCGTACACCCCTGATGGCAAGCGTTGGGTCATCGTTGCCGTGGACCACCTCACGTGCTACGCCGAAACTTAAGCACTCTCGGCGGCCGCGCCACATGAAGTCGGCTTGTTCATGCATCGGAACCTTGTTCTTCGACACGGCGCGCCCTGCGTGGTATGGTATGGTATGGTATGATGAACTTTATTTAATGTCCTGAAGATCAACCCTTAGGTTGACGCAGGCGGCTCCCACGTCGGGACAGTAAGGTTTAACCTTACCGTCGTATCATGGGCCTTCTGGACGGCCTGTACTTGATCGAAAAGACCTCCACTGTGTAGGACTCGCTGCCACCAGTCTCGCTCCTTGTCACAGTCTGTGAAAGTCACAGGACACTGCCAAAGCATGTGATCCAGAGTAATGATGCCATTACACTTCTCGCAATTGATTGGTATCTCTCTTTCAGGATATATCTTGTTAATAAAGTTTGGACTTGGATAAGTTCCTGTTTGCAACAATCTCAGAGTCACCGCTTGAGCTCTATTGAGCTTAGCGTGTGGCACTGGGAATTCCCTTCTGTTGATGTAATAATGCCTCGTGATTTCATTATATGTTAGTAATTGGTCCCTGTTCTCCTCCTGTATATTATTAAGGTCCTGGTCGCGTAGTGCACGGATAGTAAGTCCTCGTGCAGCTGCGTTAGCCATCTCGTTTAAAATCTTCCGAGATGGATCGACAGACCCCATGTGCGCAGGAAACCAGCGGATTTCGATCTCTTGGCTGTCCAACTCACCGATCAGCTGGGCAGCCCTTTTGGTTACAAAGCCATTGGTAAAGTGTCTAATAGCCATCTTAGAGTCACTGTAAATCTTCGTCCACTTATTATTCCTTAAAGCCAATGCTATCGCTACTTGTTCCGCGACTGTCGTGTCTTTAGTCATGATTGTAATAGCATCCCGAGTGAGACCATCTGCATCTACTACTACTGCCGTAAAGGCTTTCTTTCCTCTGACCCACGCAGCATCTACAAATGCCGCATGTTCTCTGTCGTGTTCTATCTCTTGCAGGAGAGCTTTGGCCCTTGCCTTTCGTCTTTCCAGGTTGTGCACCGGGTGCATATTTCTGGGGAAAGGAGTCGTCTTGATTACCTTTCTTATGCTATCTTTTAGTTCTACTGTGCCTTCACCTGAAATTTTGGATTCGGTTGGGCACCATCCTACCTCTTCTAGTATTGCTCTACCTGGCCTTGTTCCAGAGAGCCTCTCTCTGTGGGCAATTTGCTGAGCTTCAATTATCTCGGCTATTGTGTTGTGGAGCCCGAGTTTCATTAATTTGTTATCCGGAGTGTTAATCGGTAACCCCACTGTTGTTTTGACTAGCCTTTTAATTAATCTGTTCAACTTGTTTATCTCTGTCTGTGTCCAAGTGAGCATCCCAGCTACATATGAGAAGTGACACAAGGCGAAAGCGTGGACCAGTCTCATGGCGCTCTCCTCTCCCAGCCCTCTGTGTCTGTTAGTGATTCTCCTTAGCAGTCTTATTACCTCCACAGTCTTGCTTGTGATGTGTCGTATTGTTCTTCCATTTGCCCCGTTTGCCTCCAGGAATAACCCTAAGACTCTAATGGATTCTACTTGCTTAATAGATTCGCCTGCCTTCGTGGTCAGTACTAACCTGGGTTCTTCCTCGGGAACGTATCCCCTCGGTTTTCTACCCCTTCTTCTGTTCTTGAGTACAAGGAGTTCAGACTTATTAGCAGAGCATTTGAGTCCCATGCCTTCTAAAATAGACTCTACCTCATAAATGCTCTTCTGAAGTCTGCTTTCCGCATGTCCCATACTTCCTTCAGCGGTCCATATAGTCACATCGTCTGCATAAATGGTAAAGTGAATGCCCTCTATCCCTTTTAGTCCCTTTGCCACTTTTGACATGGCCAGGTTGAAAAGCATAGGTGACAAGACCGACCCTTGTGGCGTTCCTCTGTCACCGAGATCCATCTTCTTTGATTTCATATCCCCGAATCTAAGGTGAGCTGAACGATTGCCAAGAAAGGTTTTGACCACTTCGTAGAGTTTTCTCCCCAATCCCAGTTCGGAAATCACTTCAAGTATTGCTCTATGCTTAATTCTGTCAAAAGCTTTTTCGACATCCAACCCCAAGAGAGCTCGAGTGTTTTTTGGTTTAGCTAATAGCAGTTGATGTTTGATTAACAACATGGCATCTTGTGTGGACAAGCCTGATCTGAAACCAATCAGATTGTACGGTAGGATGTCATTGTCCTCCACATATTTCGTTAACCTGTTCAATATGACATGCTCCATTGTCTTCCCTAGACATGATGTTAACGAAATTGGCCTCAGATTATCCAAGTTGAGTTGCTTGCCCGGCTTTGGTATTAAGATAGTACTGGCCGTCCTCCATTCTTCTGGATATACCCCATTTTTCCATAGGTCATTAATGTATGTGGTCAGATATTTTATTGAATCGTCGTCCAAATTCTTAAGCAATCTGTTAGAGATGCCATCCGGGCCAGCTGCTGACCTACTATTCAGATCATACAGTGCCGTGCGTACCTCACTTTCGGTGAATTCCTGATCCATATATTTGCATTCTACCCCTAAGTAATCGGGATAACTCACATCCTGATCTTCTTTCCTGAGAGGCAAGTATTTAGTAGCCAATCGCTCCATTATGCTCTCTGCGCTTGCAGTCTGACTCTCCTGGTGTACCAGTTTCGCCACTGCCGTACGTCTATTCGATTTAGTGCCTTTTTCGTTGAGCAGATGCCTGAGCAGACTCCAATTACCTCCACGTTTTATCCTTCCGTCTAGACATTTACACACCTCATCCCATTTTTGTTTCTGCAAATATCGTGCGTGTTCCTCTATACTCTTATTGAGCTGAGCAATTCGTTTTCTAAGTCTCCTGTTTAGGCGTTGTGATTTCCATCTTTGTAAAATCGATTGCTTGGCTTCGATCAAATGCGCCAATCTACTATCAATTTGTTCAACCTCTTCCTCTGTCTCTATAGCCTTAGTTGCTGCATTCAAGTCGTCCCTAAGCTGACCCACCCACTCTTGTAGTGTGATGCGCCCCTTTCTATCTGTGTCTGCTCTGTCTTTTCTGATTTTTCTAAAGTGCTCCCAGTCTGTGTAAGTGAAATGCTTTACCTCCCCCCCTGTCGTTTCGACCATTATGTGTAGTATGTAATGGTCGCTTCCTAGGTCCGTACCAGAGTTGATCCAGTCTGCCCTGGGTAAGTTATAAGTGAAGGATAAGTCCGGGGTAGTGTCCCTACACGTGGAACTGCCACACCTGGTAGGAAAGGCTGGGTCCGTGATAAGAGAAAGGCCTAAATCTGTGGCGAGAAAGGCTGGGTCCGTGATAAGAGAAAGGCCTAAATCTGTGGCCCACTTGCGATGCACAGAAAAGAGGCTATAGAAGTCCAAAAAATGCTGGCCCGCCTTGTCCAAAGGTGTCCACCGATTCGGCTTAACCTCACGAATCCGATGATGAGCTTCAATCCGTGGTCCTGCCAAAAGTGCCGGCAGAATCATTCCCCCTGCGTGGTCGTTCATTTTCTTTTTCCGAAGCTGTAGAAACCCTCCGCGTATGCAACATTGTCCACAGAACTACAAGCGCCTATCATCCTCAAACCAATGGTATGACTGAACGTTTGAATTGTACTCTGGGCGACATGCTCGCCATGGAACCTAACTGGAACCGCATACTACCCCATTGTTACGTATGCTTACAATCGCGCCCCTCAGTCTACCACTGGATCTTCTTTATGGTCGCGAACCTTCACCGTTTCTGGACAAAATTCTTTTGTATCGCGAATCTACAACTCTATCCGAAGCCACCACTTATGCCGAAAACTGTCTTCAGATTGCTCACTCACTTAACGCGGAAGAACAGGCCAGCGAGAAACGTGGCCATGACGCTACCGTGACTTTTCCATCATATTCACCTGGAACGCTGGTGTGAATCCGCGTTCCTTCCTCCGCTCCTGGCCTTTCTGCAATGTTAAGCTAAATGTATGACGGCCCTTACCGGGTTCTACAACAGACGTCCCTGGTCAACTACTTCGTTGAGCCTATTCAGCCCTCTGTGGGCCAACGGCTTCGCGGACGCGAAACTGTTCATGTCGACCAACTGGAGTAGCACTACGATCTGCCACTGCTGCCTGTTTAATAGGTCGCTAGGATGGCTCCCTTTTCGACGGAGAGTGACTGCAGTGAGAAATACGGGCGCCACCAGAAGACGAAGAGGAAGAGGACGGTTGTTGTCGCTCGCGCTAACCCCACTCAGCCGTTGTCTCTTTCTGTGCATTCATGTAATATACCGAGTGCATCTAGCCTTAAACTTTATTTATTTATTTATTTATTTATTTATTTATTTATTTATTTATTTACTTAGTACTCGCAGCGCCCATTGAGGCATTAAAAGAACAAACCGAATAATAAGCTACAAACAAAACGCTGTGATAAAGATACAGTACAACAAGGCGAAAAATGAGGCACTAAAAGTCATTTGCAACTGCAATTCTTTATAGGTCATGATAATTGCTAGACGTAAACGCGATATTTATCAAGCCTTAGGAAGCAAGATATTTTATCGCTTTTAATGCAGAAAATAACTTCTTAGGACAAGAAATTCCTACAACTGAGGAAGGAAGTCGGTTCCAGTGACTGATGGTTCTTGGGAAAAACGAGCTGCTAAAGGCCGACGTATTACATTTCTATTCTTTTTACCTTGTGCTCGTGATCTTTGCGTGCTCATGTGTAGTGAGGCTAGTTTATGTATACGTCACGGGGAATTCGAGCATGAGAACGATATATGCTGCGTAAAAGCTTCAGTCGAAACGACGCTCTTCGCTGCTGCAGAGATTGCCAGTTTAGCATTGCCTTAGATTTCGTTGCATTAAACTGCCCGCCAGTACACATCTTGCCGCCATGGACTGAACGTTTTCTAGTCTTTCTTTGTTAGTTGTTAGTGTGTTGTGTTATGGATCCCACACAGAACATGCTTATTCCAGTACAGATCTTACATATGATTTATATAACAACTCCCGGGTTTGTTGGAATAAATGCACATGTATTTCGTCACAAAAATCCCAAGCTCCGACAAGCTTTGCCTACGGTATCATCCACATGCCGATTCCATGATAAAGAGGGACAAAAGTAAACGCCTGGGCATTTATGTTTACATATCATATTTACTGGAGAGCACTTTACTCTGCATTCAAGTTTTGCAGTATCTTTCTTTCTGGAGAACCTCATGCACACCGTTTTCTCGAGATTCAGTTTCATTTCCCATCGCTCACACCACTTGTCTACGCATATAAGTCGTTTTTAATTACGAAGCAGTGCCTTTCATATGTTATTTTCCGGTATATTATACAGTCATCGGCAAATAACCTAATGTGGGACTGTGCGTTTTCATTATTGTGATTGATATAAAGTAGGAGAAGAAGGCGCCCTCGAACTGATCCCTGAGGTACCCCTGACGTCACATTAGTAATTGCAGATTGTTCGCCGTTTATGAACGACGACATATTGTCGGCTCCCGCGCAAAAATTCGGTGATCCATGCAATAACTTGGGGATTATTATTAAAACAGCTCAGTTTTTGCAGTAACACGTAATTTGAAACTGTGTCGAAGGTTTTTTGAAGGTGAAGAAAAATGTAATAAGCCGATTGTTTGTCCTCCAGGGCTGCGCTAAGACGTGTGTACTCTACTAGTTGTGTGACTCATGATAATCCTTGTCTAACTCCACGCTGCTTTCGATACATAAACCATGCTCTAGAACTTTACTGCACACAGAAGTGAGTGAAATGATATGTTCGTTATTAATAAACCGCGAACGAGAAACGATCGGGCAGATAAAAGGACGGTTCGGCGGCACGAATTACGCGGGCCAGTATTGTGTATAGGATCAACCAACGCCATTTTCAAATCAGCAGGAAGTGAACTTTGTTCCAAGGAATTTTCAAGTCACTATATGAGAGCAAGACTTCAGCATAAAATTGGGTAAACACTCAGGGCCCACAGCTTTCACACCATCTAAATCACGTAGTAATTGAACGCCCCAAGCTTCGATCACTATTTTAGGCATGTGTGCGGATTCGTGTTTCAACAATTTCAAATCTTTCCGAGGATCTCTTGGGGTAGAGAACACTGATGTAAAACACAGATTGAACAACTTGGCCTTTTCTGTGGCGTCGCAAATTATAACATCACCATTGGTCAAAGCAAGGTTAGAAATGTCGCTTTTTATTTCATTTTATATACTTTCAAAGTTCCTTCGGGCATTGCTTTATTTTACTTTCTATTGTTTCAAAGTAGGATGATTTTGCTTGCACGGTAGCATTGTTCACTTCCCGGGTTGCCAGTTTTAGTTTACATAAGTTCTCTTTAGAAGGGTATCCTTTCAACGAAGGATAAATTCTTTGCCTACGCTTCACTAAAACATGTTCTTTAGTGTACCATGGCTTACTTTCAATACGCTTTCTAATCAATACCCCCGACGGAACAAACCAGTTCAATTTTGAAAAGTTCAAGTTCAAAATATTTTTTTTTAAAAACCCATAGGTTTTCCACCGAATACTCTTCCGCAAGAGTTTCGAACACAACTAAATATGCTTCCAGTGAAGTATTCAGTGCTTGAATACCAGCCTCGGCGTAATTGTACATGCGCCGACTCTTCTCATTGTAAACGCTTACATGCTTCATATTTAGTTCGCATAGCACGACGTCATGATCGCTTATCCCTGACAATATTTCAGTCTTCTGGACCATTTCTGGGATATACGTGAAAAAAAAAAATTTAGGATACCACTTCCTCGCCTGTTTCAGCATGGTTTGTCTTGATGAAAGGCGGTTCATAAAATCTGCAATTTTAGATTTGAAGCTAGGGGAGCGCCTAGAGGCTATCGGCTGTCCATTCCAGTTGAGATCAGGTAGAAAAACGTCCCCACCCACAATGACGTAATCGGGTGTGATTATTGTAAGTGTAGCAGTAAAATGACGCAATTCTCTAGCTGAAACAATTGGTGGCCGGTAAAAGGAGCAGAATGGTAGTGATTTGCCGCTCGAGAGTTTCAGCTCACACCAAGCAGCTTCACTCCTATCCTCTAAAATATTTACGCGTATATAAGGAATGCGCTGGTCTTCCAAGATAAATGCACCACCTCCGTGATAATTCCTATCGTTTCTATAAAATGTAAAATTATCAGAGAAAACTTCAGAGCTCGCTACGAGCCACGGCTCGGTGCCAGTAACTACACTTGGTTTGACCATGCGCACTAAATTATTGAAAACATCAACTTTTTATTTAATGCTCCTACAGTTGACTACCAGAAAAGAAAGTGAAGTCGATAAGGTCTTACTGGGTCATTTGCACGGTACAACCTCGTCTTAAAAGTCATCATAGGTGTACTTGATGGCGTCTATGTAAAGTATGTCATGCTTTAACTGCGCACGTGTGTCCTTGCTTTTATGTTCCTGAGCAAACCGCCAGAGATTTCGCCTTCTCTTGCGGTCTGGTTTGGAAAAGTCTTCCGACGTACTGATATTTGTATCTTTCAAATTCTTGGCCTTTCCTAAAATCGAATGTTTTTCTATCAGAGACCCAAACCTTGCGACCAAGGGTCGCGTTTTTCCTTCTCGAAATTTTCCAAGTCGATAGGCTTTTTCCATCGATTCAGAGTTAACTTGTAATTTTCTTCAGCATCATCATCATCATCATCATCATCAGCCTAGTTACGCCCACTGCAGGGCAAAGGCCTCTCCCATACTTCTCCAACTACCCCGGTCATGTACTAATTGTGGCCATGTTGTCCCTGCAAACGTCTTAATGTCATCTGCCCACCTAACTCTCTGCCGCCCCCTGCTACGCTTCCCTTCTCTTGGAATCCAGTCCGTAGCTCTTAGTGACCATCGGTTATCTTCCCTCCTCATTACATGTCCGGCCCATGCCCATTTCTTTTTCTTGATTTCAACTAAGATGTCGTTTACCCGCGTTTGTTGCCTCACCCAATCTGCTCTTTTCTTATCCCTTAACGTTACACCCATCATTCTTCTTTCCATAGCTCGTTGCGTCGTTCTCAATTTCAGCAGAACCCTTTTCGTAAGCCTCCAGGTTTCTGCCCCATATGTGAGTACTGGTAACACACAGCTGTTGTACACTTTCCTTTTGAGGGATAGTGGCAACCTACTGTTCATGATTTGAGAATGCCTGCCAAACGCACCCCAACCCATTCTTATTCTTCTGGTTATTTCAGTCTCATGATCCGGATCCGTGGTCACTACCTGCCCTAAGTAGATGTATTCCCTTACCACTTCCAGTGTTTCGCTACCTATCGTAAACTGCTGTTCTCTTCCGAGACTGTTAAACAGTACTTTAGTTTTCTGCAGATTAATTTTCAGACCCACCCTTCTGCTTTGCCTCTCCAGGTCAGTGAGCATGCATTGCAATTGGTCTCCTGAGTTACTAAGCAAGGCAATATCATCAGCGAATCGCAAGTTGCTAAGGTATTCTCCATCAACTTTTATCCCCAATTCTTCCCACTCCAGGTCTCTGAATACCTCCTGTAAACATGCTGTGAATAGCATTGGAGATATCGTATCTCCCTGTCTGACGCCTTTCTTTATAGGGATTTTGTTGCTTTCTTTGTGGAGGACTACGGTGGCTGTGGAGCCGCTATAGATATCTTCCAGTATTTTTACATATGGCTCATCTACACCCTGATTCCGTAATGCCGCCATGACTGCTGAGGTTTCGACTGAATCAAACGCTTTCTCGTAATCAATGAAAGCTATATATAAGGGTTGGTTATATTCTGCGCATTTCTCTATCACTTGATTGATAGTGTGAACATGGTCTATTGTTGAGTAGCCTTTACGGAATCCTGCCTGGTCCTTTGGTTGACAGAAGTCTAAGGTGTTCCTGATTCTATTTGCGATTACCTTAGTAAATACTTTGTAGGCAACGGACAGTAAGCTGATCGGTCTATAATTTTTCTAGTCTTTGGCGTCCCCTTTCTTATGGATTAGGATTATGTTAGCGTTCTTCCAAGATTCCGGTACGCTCGAGGTTATGAGGCATTGCGTATACAGGGTGGCCAGTTTCTCTAGAACAATCTGACCACCATCCTTCAACAAATCTGCTGTTACCTGATCCTCCCCAGCCGCCTTCCCCCATTGCATAGCTCCTAAGGCTTTCTTTACTTCTTCTGGCGTTACCTGTGGGATTTCGAATTCCTCTAGGCTATTCTCTCTTCCACTATCGTCGTGGGTGCCACTGGTACTGTATAAATCTCTATAGAACTCCTCAGCCACTTGAACTATCTCGTTCATATTAGTAACGATATTGCCGGCTTTGTCTCTTAACGCACACATCTGATTCTTGCCTATTCCTAGTTTCTTCTTCACTGTTTTTAGGCTTCCTCCGTTCCTGAGAGCCTGTTCAATTCTATCCATATTATAGTTCCTGATGTCCGCTGTCTTACGCTTGTTGATTAACTTAGAAAGTTCTGCCAGTTCTATTCTAGCTATAGGATTAGAGGCTTTCATACATTGGCGTTTCTTGATCAGATCTTTCGTCTCCTGCGATAGCTTACTGGTTTCCTGTCTAACGGCGTTACCACCGACTTCTATTGCGCACTCCTTAATGATGCCCATGAGATTGTCGTTCATTGCTTCAACACTAAGGTCCTCTTCGTGAGTTAAAGCCGAATACCTGTTCTGTAGTTTGATCCGGAATTCCTCTAGTTTCCCTCTTACCGCTAACTCATTGATTGGCTTCTTGTGTACCAGTTTCTTTCGTTCCCTCCTCAAGTCTAGGCTAATTCGAGTTCTTACCATCCTGTGGTCACTGCAGCGTACCTTGCCGAGCACGTCTACATCTTGAATGATGCCAGGGTTCGCGCAGAGTATGAAGTCGATTTCATTTCTAGTCTCACCATTCGGGCTCCTCCACGTCCACTTTCGGCTAACCCCCTTGCTGAAAAAGGTATTCATTATACGCATATTATTCTGTTCTGCAAACTCTACTAATAATTCTCCTCTGCTATTCCTAGAGCCTATGCCATATTCCCCCACTGACTTGTCTCCAGCCTGCTTCTTGCCTACCCTGGCATTGAAGTCGCCCATCAGTATAGTGTATTTTGTTTTGACTTTACCCATCGCCGATTCTACGTCTTCATAAAAGCTTTCGACTTCCTGGTCATCATGACTAGATGTAGGAGCGTAGACCTGTACAACCTTCATTTTGTACCTCTTATTAAGTTTCACAACAAGACATGCCACCCTCTCGTTAATGCTATAGAATTCCTGTATGTTACCAGCTATTTCCTTATTAAGCAGGAATCCGACTCCTAGTTCTCGTCTCTCCGCTAAGCCCCGGTAACACAGTACATGCCCGCTTTTTAGCACTGTATATGCTTCTTTTGTCCTCCTAACCTCACTGAGCCCTATTATATCCCATTTACTACCCTCTAATTCCTCCAATAACACTGCTAGACTCGCCTCACTAGATAGCGTTCTAACGTTAAACGTTGCCAGGTTCAGATTCCAATGGCGGCCTGTCCGGAGCCAGGTATTCTTAGCACCCTCTGCAGCGTCACAGATCTGACCGCCGCCGTGGTCAGTTGCTTCGCGGCTGCTGGGGACTGAGGGCCGGGGTTCGATTGTTGTATTCATATAGGAGGTTGTGGCCAAGTACTGCACCAGGGTGGCCAATCCTGCTCTGGTGAGAGAGTGCGTTACCGGTTCTGGTCACCGGGAACAGGCCGCACTCCAGGCCTGTTTGTGCAATTTTCTCAACACACGGGTTTTTTTTTTGTATTTTCCGGTGGAGAATAGCGCGGCACCGGGATTTGAATCACGGTCCTGTTGCACAGGAGACGGATACTCTTCCGTCCCCGTAGGAGTTAAATTAAAAATTAATTTATGGGGTTTTACGTGACAAAACCACTTTCTGATTATGCACGCCGGAGTGGAGGACTCCGAAAATTTCGACCACCTGGGGTTCTTTAACGTACACCTAATTCTAAGTACACGGGTGTTTTCGCATTTCGCCCCCATCGAAATGCGGCCGCCGTGGTCGGGGTCCGATCCCGCGACCTCGTGCTCAGCAGTCTAACACCATAACCACTGAGCAACCACGGCGGGTGCCGCAGGAGTTGTACGCCTCATTTAACCTACAGTGGTGCCCTACTTGGTCAGTCAAGGTGGACCAATCTGAGCTCGGTTATACCGCATAGATCGCAATCGGCTAGAGAACCTGGTATTTATGACCTGCACATGTGAGTGTGAGGCCATACATAGTTGAAGATATATATCTTTCTTTCTTTTTTCTTTTTTTTCGTTTTTTTTTACAAGGGTTCCAGTACAGTGATAAAATAAAGGAAAAGACATTAAAAGAAAGAAAAAAAAAGAAAGAAAAAGGGGCGGAAAAAAAAAGGAACATAACAGATGATTTGAACTCGTGACCCTTCGATGTTGCCCGGAAAGATAGCTCAGTCGGTTGGTTCGTCAGGCCCCAGGCTACTTTCAAGCGCCACAGCTCCTGCTCCGAGCCACACACTTACGTGGAAAGAAACTCATATTGTCCGCGATAGTCGGTTTTTGTCTCTGCGTGTAGTACAGTTAAGAGAGCCAGTTTAAGGGCGGAGAAGAAGAAAGAAGAGAAAAGCAAAAACTGCAGCGCCGTGGTTTTAAAGCGCACCCGTGGTAGAGAAACGGAATGCGATATGAGCGTGCGTAGCCATGATACGCACACGACAAACTGCCTTAGAATATTTAGACTTGAGGGAAAGCTTCGTTAGCAAACGATAGCACGGCAATCAGCACTCGAATATAATTATAACTCTAATACTAATTGTAAATATTCATCTCATCTATGGGATCTAATGCGCGCGCTGTTGCTTTGTCTCTGCGTGTAGTAGTTGAGAGAGCCAGTTTAAGGGCGTAGTAGTTGGAAGGCATACTTTCTAGGAAAAATGGCCGCTCAAGGAGAAGAGCGAACTCGAGCGGCCTTAGAGGCTAGGAAAACTGCCTTAAGATATTTAGACTTGAGCAAAGCTTCGTTAACAAACTATAACACGGCAATCAGCACTCGAATACGACGAGAGAGATTACTGAGACGTGGAAAGTTCCCTTGAAAAAAAATCTGGTTTGCTAGACAATTGCTTGTATGTATTGAACCTCTTAAAAGATGAGGGGTGAAATATGCGCTCACCGAGAGGGCATCTTCAGCACAAAACATCCGCAAGGCACCTTACAGAGATGTGGAGAGCTTCGCGGCCGGAACGAAGCCTCCCTTCTCCGCCGGCTAAGAGGGGGAAACGCGCTTTCCGATCGCTCAAGGTTGCGCGGACAAAGCATAACTCTAGCGTCTAGGAAAAGCTTAACCAGGTGCGATGGCGGCACGCATAGCGTGGGAAGCTAGCCGCCAGAATAACTATACCAAGGACTGCTGCTGATGAGGGCGAAATACCTTCGTGTAATTATAATAACCCTAATAGGACTACTTTCGAAAAAAAGGAAACGGCCCAGAGGGCTATACTACGAGAGCTATGACTGATAGTTTTCTATATATATATATATATATTCATCTCATCTATGGGATCGCATGCGCGCGCTGTTTCTTTGTCTCTGCGTGTAGTACAGTTAAGAGAGCCAGTTTAAGGGCGGAGAAGAAGAAAGAAGAGAAAAGCAAAAACTGCAGCGCCGTGGTTTTAAAGCGCACCCGTGGTAGAAAAACGGAATGCGATATAAGCGTGCGTAGCCATGATACGCACACGACAAACTGCCTTAAAATATTTAGACTTGAGGGAAAGCTTCGGTAACAAACGATAGCACAGCAATCAGCACTCGAATATAATTATAACCCTAATACTAATTGTAAATATTCATCTCATCTATGGGATCTAATGCGCGCGCTGTTTCTTTGTCTCTGCGTGTAGTACAGTTAAGAGAGCCAGTTTTAGGGCGGAGAAGAAGAAAGAAGGGAAAAGCAAAAACTGCAGCGCCGTGGTTTTAAAGCGCACCCGTGGTAGAGAAACGGAATGCGATATAAGCGTGCGTAGCCATGATACGCACACGACAAACTGCCTTAAAATATTTACACTTGAGGGAAAGCTTCGTTAGCAAACGATAGCACGGCAATCAGCACTCGAATATAATTATAACTCTAATAATAATTGTAAATATTCATCTCATCTATGGGATCTAATGCGCGCGCTGTTTCTTTGTCTCTGCGTGTAGTACAGTTAAGAGAGCCAGTTTAAGGGCGGAGAAGAAGAAAGAAGGGAAAAGCAAAAACTGCAGCGCCGTGGTTTTAAAGCGCACCCGAGGTAGAGAAACGGAATGCGATATAAGCGTGCGTAGCCATGATACGCACACGACAAACTGCCTTAAAATATTTAGACTTGAGGGAAAGCTTCGTTAGCAAACGATAGCACGGCAATCAGCACTCGAATATAATTATAACTCTAATAATAATTGTAAATATTCATCTCATCTATGGGATCTAATGCGCGCGCTGTTTCTTTGTCTCTGGGTGTAGTACAGTTAAGAGAGCCAGTTTAAGGGCGGAGAAGAAGAAAGAAGGGAAAAGCAAAAACTGCAGCGCCGTGGTTTTAAAGCGCACCCGTGGTAGAGAAACGGAATGCGATATGAGCGTGCGTAGCCATGATACGCACACGACAAACTGCCTTAGAATATTTAGACTTGAGGGAAAGCTTCGTTAGCAAACGATAGCACGGCAATCAGCACTCGAATATAATTATAACTCTAATAATAATTGTAAATATTCATCTCATCTATGGGATCTAATGCGCGCGCTGTTTCTTTGTCTCTGCGTGTAGTACAGTTAAGAGAGCCAGTTTAAGGGCGGAGAAGAAGAAAGAAGGGAAAAGCAAAAACTGCAGCGCCGTGGTTTTAAAGCGCACCCGTGGTAGAGAAACGGAATGCGATATAAGCGTGCGTAGCCATGATACGCACACGACAAACTGCCTTAAAATATTTAGACTTGAGGGAAAGCTTCGTTAGCAAACGATAGCACGGCAATCAGCACTCGAATATAATTATAACTCTAATAATAATTGTAAATATTCATCTCATCTATGGGATCTAATGCGCGCGCTGTTTCTTTGTCTCTGCGTGTAGCACAGTTAAGAGAGCCAGTTTAAGGGCGTAGTAGTTGGAAGGCATACTTTCTAGGAAAAATGGCCGCTCAAGGAGAAGACCGAACTCGAGCGGCTTTAGAGGCTAGGAAAACTGCCTTAAGATATTTAGACTTGAGGGAAAGCTTCGTTAACAAACTATAACACGGCAATCAGCACTCGAATACGACGAGAGAGATTACTGAGACGTGGAAAGTTCCCTTGAAAAAATCTGGTTTGCTAGACAAATGCTTGTATGTATTGAACCTCTTAAAAGATGAGGGGTGAAATATGCGCTCACCGAGAGGGCATCTTCAGCACGAGACATCCGCAAGGCACCTTACAGAGATGTGGAGAGCTTCGCGGCCGGAACGAAGCCTCCCTTCTCCGCCGGCCAAGAGGGGGAAACGCGCTTTCCGATCGCTCAAGGTTGCGCGGACAAAGCATAACTCTAGCGTCTAGGAAAAGCTTAACCAGGTGCGATGGCGGCACGCATAGCGTGGGAAGCTAGCCGCCAGAATAACTATACCAAGGACTGCTGCTGATGAGGGCGAAATACCTTCGTGTAATTATAATAACCCTAATAGGACTACTTTCGAAAAAAAGGAAACGGCCCAGAGGGCTATACTACGAGAGCTATGACTGATAGTTTTCTATATATATATATATATATATTCATCTCATCTATGGGATCGCATGCGCGCGCTGTTTCTTTGTCTCTGCGTGTAGTACAGTTAAGAGAGCCAGTTTAAGGGCGGAGAAGAAGAAAGAAGAGAAAAGCAAAAACTGCAGCGCCGTGGTTTTAAAGCGCACCCGTGGTAGAAAAACGGAATGCGATATAAGCGTGCGTAGCCATGATACGCACACGACAAACTGCCTTAAAATATTTAGACTTGAGGGAAAGCTTCGGTAACAAACGATAGCACAGCAATCAGCACTCGAATATAATTATAACCCTAATACTAATTGTAAATATTCATCTCATCTATGGGATCTAATGCGCGCGCTGTTTCTTTGTCTCTGCGTGTACTACAGTTAAGAGAGCCAGTTTAAGCGCGGAGAAGAAGAAAGAAGGGAAAAGCAAAAACTGCAGCGCCGTGGTTTTAAAGCGCACCCGTGGTAGAGAAACGGAATGCGATATAAGCGTGCGTAGCCATGATACGCACACGACAAACTGCCTTAAAAATATTTAGACTTGAGGGAAAGCTTCGTTAGCAAACGATAGCACGGCAATCAGCACTCGAATATAATTATAACTCGAATAATAATTGTAAATATTCATCTCATCTATGGGATCTAATGCGCGCGCTGTTTCTTTGTCTCTGCGTGTAGTACAGTTAAGAGAGCCAGTTTAAGGGCGGAGAAGAAGAAAGAAGAGAAAAGCAAAAACTGCAGCGCCGTGGTTTTAAAGCGCACCCGTGGTAGAGAAACGGAATGCGATATGAGCGTGCGTAGCCATGATACGCACACGACAAACTGCCTTAGAATATTTAGACTTGAGGGAAAGCTTCGTTAGCAAACGATAGCACGGCAATCAGCACTCGAATATAATTATAACTCTAATAATAATTGTAAATATTCATCTCATCTATGGGATCTAATGCGCGCGCTGTTTCTTTGTCTCTGCGTGTAGTACAGTTAAGAGAGCCAGTTTAAGGGCGGAGAAGAAGAAAGAAGGGAAAAGCAAAAACTGCAGCGCCGTGGTTTTAAAGCGCACCCGTGGTAGAGAAACGGAATGCGATATAAGCGTGCGTAGCCATGATACGCACACGACAAACTGCCTTAAAATATTTAGACTTGAGGGAAAGCTTCGTTAGCAAACGATAGCACGGCAATCAGCACTCGAATATAATTATAACTCTAATAATAATTGTAAATATTCATCTCATCTATGGGATCTAATGCGCGCGCTGTTTCTTTGTCTCTGCGTGTAGCACAGTTAAGAGAGCCAGTTTAAGGGCGTAGTAGTTGGAAGGCATACTTTCTAGGAAAAATGGCCGCTCAAGGAGAAGACCGAACTCGAGCGGCTTTAGAGGCTAGGAAAACTGCCTTAAGATATTTAGACTTGAGGGAAAGCTTCGTTAACAAACTATAACAGGGCAATCAGCACTCGAATACGACGAGAGAGATTACTGAGACGTGGAAAGTTCCCTTGAAAAAAAATCTGGTTTGCTAGACAAATGCTTGTATGTATTGAACATTTTAAAAGATGAGGGGTGAAATATGCGCTCACCGAGAGGGCATCTTCAGCACGAGACATCCGCAAGGCACCTTACAGAGATGTGGAGAGCTTCGCGGCCGGAACGAAGCCTCCCTTCTCCGCCGGCCAAGAGGGGGAAACGCGCTTTCCGATCGCTCAAGGTTGCGCGGACAAAGCATAACTCTAGCGTCTAGGAAAAGCTTAACCAGGTGCGATGGCGGCACGCATAGCGTGGGAAGCTAGCCGCCAGAATAACTATACCAAGGACTGCTGCTGATGAGGGCGAAATACCTTCGTGTAATTATAATAACCCTAATAGGACTACTTTCGAAAAAAAGGAAACGGCCCAGAGGGCTATACTACGAGAGCTATGACTGATAGTTTTCTATATATATATATATATATTCATCTCATCTATGGGATCGCATGCGCGCGCTGTTTCTTTGTCTCTGCGTGTAGTACAGTTAAGAGAGCCAGTTTAAGGGCGGAGAAGAAGAAAGAAGAGAAAAGCAAAAACTGCAGCGCCGTGGTTTTAAAGCGCACCCGTGGTAGAAAAACGGAATGCGATATAAGCGTGCGTAGCCATGATACGCACACGACAAACTGCCTTAAAATATTTAGACTTGAGGGAAAGCTTCGGTAACAAACGATAGCACAGCAATCAGCACTCGAATATAATTATAACCCTAATACTAATTGTAAATATTCATCTCATCTATGGGATCTAATGCGCGCGCTGTTTCTTTGTCTCTGCGTGTAGTACAGTTAAGAGAGCCAGTTTTAGGGCGGAGAAGAAGAAAGAAGGGAAAAGCAAAAACTGCAGCGCCGTGGTTTTAAAGCGCACCCGTGGTAGAGAAACGGAATGCGATATAAGCGTGCGTAGCCATGATACGCACACGACAAACTGCCTTAAAATATTTAGACTTGAGGGAAAGCTTCGTTAGCAAACGATAGCACGGCAATCAGCACTCGAATATAATTATAACTCTAATAATAATTGTAAATATTCATCTCATCTATGGGATCTAATGCGCGCGCTGTTTCTTTGTCTCTGCGTGTAGCACAGTTAAGAGAGCCAGTTTAAGGGCGTAGTAGTTGGAAGGCATACTTTCTAGGAAAAATGGCCGCTCAAGGAGAAGACCGAACTCGAGCGGCTTTAGAGGCTAGGAAAACTGCCTTAAGATATTTAGACTTGAGGGAAAGCTTCGTTAACAAACTATAACATGGCAATCAGCACTCGAATACGACGAGAGAGATTACTGAGACGTGGAAAGTTCCCTTGAAAAAATCTGGTTTGCTAGACAAATGCTTGTATGTATTGAACCTCTTAAAAGATGAGGGGTGAAATATGCGCTCACCGAGAGGGCATCTTCAGCACGAGACATCCGCAAGGCACCTTACAGAGATGTGGAGAGCTTCGCGGCCGGAACGAAGCCTCCCTTCTCCGCCGGCCAAGAGGGGGAAACGCGCTTTCCGATCGCTCAAGGTTGCGCGGACAAAGCATAACTCTAGCGTCTAGGAAAAGCTTAACCAGGTGCGATGGCGGCACGCATAGCGTGGGAAGCTAGCCGCCAGAATAACTATACCAAGGACTGCTGCTGATGAGGGCGAAATACCTTCGTGTAATTATAATAACCCTAATAGGACTACTTTCGAAAAAAAGGAAACGGCCCAGAGGGCTATACTACGAGAGCTATGACTGATAGTTTTCTATATATATATATATATATATTCATCTCATCTATGGGATCGCATGCGCGCGCTGTTTCTTTGTCTCTGCGTGTAGTACAGTTAAGAGAGCCAGTTTAAGGGCGGAGAAGAAGAAAGAAGAGAAAAGCAAAAACTGCAGCGCCGTGGTTTTAAAGCGCACCCGTGGTAGAAAAACGGAATGCGATATAAGCGTGCGTAGCCATGATACGCACACGACAAACTGCCTTAAAATATTTAGACTTGAGGGAAAGCTTCGGTAACAAACGATAGCACAGCAATCAGCACTCGAATATAATTATAACCCTAATACTAATTGTAAATATTCATCTCATCTATGGGATCTAATGCGCGCGCTGTTTCTTTGTCTCTGCGTGTACTACAGTTAAGAGAGCCAGTTTAAGCGCGGAGAAGAAGAAAGAAGGGAAAAGCAAAAACTGCAGCGCCGTGGTTTTAAAGCGCACCCGTGGTAGAGAAACGGAATGCGATATAAGCGTGCGTAGCCATGATACGCACACGACAAACTGCCTTAAAAATATTTAGACTTGAGGGAAAGCTTCGTTAGCAAACGATAGCACGGCAATCAGCACTCGAATATAATTATAACTCGAATAATAATTGTAAATATTCATCTCATCTATGGGATCTAATGCGCGCGCTGTTTCTTTGTCTCTGCGTGTAGTACAGTTAAGAGAGCCAGTTTAAGGGCGGAGAAGAAGAAAGAAGAGAAAAGCAAAAACTGCAGCGCCGTGGTTTTAAAGCGCACCCGTGGTAGAGAAACGGAATGCGATATGAGCGTGCGTAGCCATGATACGCACACGACAAACTGCCTTAGAATATTTAGACTTGAGGGAAAGCTTCGTTAGCAAACGATAGCACGGCAATCAGCACTCGAATATAATTATAACTCTAATAATAATTGTAAATATTCATCTCATCTATGGGATCTAATGCGCGCGCTGTTTCTTTGTCTCTGCGTGTAGTACAGTTAAGAGAGCCAGTTTAAGGGCGGAGAAGAAGAAAGAAGGGAAAAGCAAAAACTGCAGCGCCGTGGTTTTAAAGCGCACCCGTGGTAGAGAAACGGAATGCGATATAAGCGTGCGTAGCCATGATACGCACACGACAAACTGCCTTAAAATATTTAGACTTGAGGGAAAGCTTCGTTAGCAAACGATAGCACGGCAATCAGCACTCGAATATAATTATAACTCTAATAATAATTGTAAATATTCATCTCATCTATGGGATCTAATGCGCGCGCTGTTTCTTTGTCTCTGCGTGTAGCACAGTTAAGAGAGCCAGTTTAAGGGCGTAGTAGTTGGAAGGCATACTTTCTAGGAAAAATGGCCGCTCAAGGAGAAGACCGAACTCGAGCGGCTTTAGAGGCTAGGAAAACTGCCTTAAGATATTTAGACTTGAGGGAAAGCTTCGTTAACAAACTATAACAGGGCAATCAGCACTCGAATACGACGAGAGAGATTACTGAGACGTGGAAAGTTCCCTTGAAAAAAAATCTGGTTTGCTAGACAAATGCTTGTATGTATTGAACATTTTAAAAGATGAGGGGTGAAATATGCGCTCACCGAGAGGGCATCTTCAGCACGAGACATCCGCAAGGCACCTTACAGAGATGTGGAGAGCTTCGCGGCCGGAACGAAGCCTCCCTTCTCCGCCGGCCAAGAGGGGGAAACGCGCTTTCCGATCGCTCAAGGTTGCGCGGACAAAGCATAACTCTAGCGTCTAGGAAAAGCTTAACCAGGTGCGATGGCGGCACGCATAGCGTGGGAAGCTAGCCGCCAGAATAACTATACCAAGGACTGCTGCTGATGAGGGCGAAATACCTTCGTGTAATTATAATAACCCTAATAGGACTACTTTCGAAAAAAAGGAAACGGCCCAGAGGGCTATACTACGAGAGCTATGACTGATAGTTTTCTATATATATATATATATATTCATCTCATCTATGGGATCGCATGCGCGCGCTGTTTCTTTGTCTCTGCGTGTAGTACAGTTAAGAGAGCCAGTTTAAGGGCGGAGAAGAAGAAAGAAGAGAAAAGCAAAAACTGCAGCGCCGTGGTTTTAAAGCGCACCCGTGGTAGAAAAACGGAATGCGATATAAGCGTGCGTAGCCATGATACGCACACGACAAACTGCCTTAAAATATTTAGACTTGAGGGAAAGCTTCGGTAACAAACGATAGCACAGCAATCAGCACTCGAATATAATTATAACCCTAATACTAATTGTAAATATTCATCTCATCTATGGGATCTAATGCGCGCGCTGTTTCTTTGTCTCTGCGTGTAGTACAGTTAAGAGAGCCAGTTTTAGGGCGGAGAAGAAGAAAGAAGGGAAAAGCAAAAACTGCAGCGCCGTGGTTTTAAAGCGCACCCGTGGTAGAGAAACGGAATGCGATATAAGCGTGCGTAGCCATGATACGCACACGACAAACTGCCTTAAAATATTTACACTTGAGGGAAAGCTTCGTTAGCAAACGATAGCACGGCAATCAGCACTCGAATATAATTATAACTCTAATAATAATTGTAAATATTCATCTCATCTATGGGATCTAATGCGCGCGCTGTTTCTTTGTCTCTGCGTGTAGTACAGTTAAGAGAGCCAGTTTAAGGGCGGAGAAGAAGAAAGAAGGGAAAAGCAAAAACTGCAGCGCCGTGGTTTTAAAGCGCACCCGAGGTAGAGAAACGGAATGCGATATAAGCGTGCGTAGCCATGATACGCACACGACAAACTGCCTTAAAATATTTAGACTTGAGGGAAAGCTTCGTTAGCAAACGATAGCACGGCAATCAGCACTCGAATATAATTATAACTCTAATAATAATTGTAAATATTCATCTCATCTATGGGATCTAATGCGCGCGCTGTTTCTTCGTCTCTGGGTGTAGTACAGTTAAGAGAGCCAGTTTAAGGGCGGAGAAGAAGAAAGAAGGGAAAAGCAAAAACTGCAGCGCCGTGGTTTTAAAGCGCACCCGTGGTAGAGAAACGGAATGCGATATGAGCGTGCGTAGCCATGATACGCACACGACAAACTGCCTTAGAATATTTAGACTTGAGGGAAAGCTTCGTTAGCAAACGATAGCACGGCAATCAGCACTCGAATATAATTATAACTCTAATAATAATTGTAAATATTCATCTCATCTATGGGATCTAATGCGCGCGCTGTTTCTTTGTCTCTGCGTGTAGCACAGTTAAGAGAGCCAGTTTAAGGGCGTAGTAGTTGGAAGGCATACTTTCTAGGAAAAATGGCCGCTCAAGGAGAAGACCGAACTCGAGCGGCTTTAGAGGCTAGGAAAACTGCCTTAAGATATTTAGACTTGAGGGAAAGCTTCGTTAACAAACTATAACAGGGCAATCAGCACTCGAATACGACGAGAGAGATTACTGAGACGTGGAAAGTTCCCTTGAAAAAAAATCTGGTTTGCTAGACAAATGCTTGTATGTATTGAACCTCTTAAAAGATGAGGGGTGAAATATGCGCTCACCGAGAGGGCATCTTCAGCACGAGACATCCGCAAGGCACCTTACAGAGATGTGGAGAGCTTCGCGGCCGGAACGAAGCCTCCCTTCTCCGCCGGCCAAGAGGGGGAAACGCGCTTTCCGATCGCTCAAGGTTGCGCGGACAAAGCATAACTCTAGCGTCTAGGAAAAGCTTAACCAGGTGCGATGGCGGCACGCATAGCGTGGGAAGCTAGCCGCCAGAATAACTATACCAAGGACTGCTGCTGATGAGGGCGAAATACCTTCGTGTAATTATAATAACCCTAATAGGACTACTTTCGAAAAAAAGGAAACGGCCCAGAGGGCTATACTACGAGAGCTATGACTGATAGTTTTCTATATATATATATATATATTCATCTCATCTATGGGATCGCATGCGCGCGCTGTTTCTTTGTCTCTGCGTGTAGTACAGTTAAGAGAGCCAGTTTAAGGGCGGAGAAGAAGAAAGAAGAGAAAAGCAAAAACTGCAGCGCCGTGGTTTTAAAGCGCACCCGTGGTAGAAAAACGGAATGCGATATAAGCGTGCGTAGCCATGATACGCACACGACAAACTGCCTTAAAATATTTAGACTTGAGGGAAAGCTTCGGTAACAAACGATAGCACAGCAATCAGCACTCGAATATAATTATAACCCTAATACGAATTGTAAATATTCATCTCATCTATGGGATCTAATGCGCGCGCTGTTTCTTTGTCTCTTCGTGTAGTACAGTTAAGAGAGCCAGTTTTAGGGCGGAGAAGAAGAAAGAAGGGAAAAGCAAAAACTGCAGCGCCGTGGTTTTAAAGCGCACCCGTGGTAGAGAAACGGAATGCGATATAAGCGTGCGTAGCCATGATACGCACACGACAAACTGCCTTAAAATATTTACACTTGAGGGAAAGCTTCGTTAGCAAACGATAGCACGGCAATCAGCACTCGAATATAATTATAACTCTAATAATAATTGTAAATATTCATCTCATCTATGGGATCTAATGCGCGCGCTGTTTCTTTGTCTCTGCGTGTAGTACAGTTAAGAGAGCCAGTTTAAGGGCGGAGAAGAAGAAAGAAGGGAAAAGCAAAAACTGCAGCGCCGTGGTTTTAAAGCGCACCCGAGGTAGAGAAACGGAATGCGATATAAGCGTGCGTAGCCATGATACGCACACGACAAACTGCCTTAAAATATTTAGACTTGAGGGAAAGCTTCGTTAGCAAACGATAGCACGGCAATCAGCACTCGAATATAATTATAACTCTAATAATAATTGTAAATATTCATCTCATCTATGGGATCTAATGCGCGCGCTGTTTCTTTGTCTCTGGGTGTAGTACAGTTAAGAGAGCCAGTTTAAGGGCGGAGAAGAAGAAAGAAGGGAAAAGCAAAAACTGCAGCGCCGTGGTTTTAAAGCGCACCCGTGGTAGAGAAACGGAATGCGATATGAGCGTGCGTAGCCATGATACGCACACGACAAACTGCCTTAGAATATTTAGACTTGAGGGAAAGCTTCGTTAGCAAACGATAGCACGGCAATCAGCACTCGAATATAATTATAACTCTAATAATAATTGTAAATATTCATCTCATCTATGGGATCTAATGCGCGCGCTGTTTCTTTGTCTCTGCGTGTAGTACAGTTAAGAGAGCCAGTTTAAGGGCGGAGAAGAAGAAAGAAGGGAAAAGCAAAAACTGCAGCGCCGTGGTTTTAAAGCGCACCCGTGGTAGAGAAACGGAATGCGATATAAGCGTGCGTAGCCATGATACGCACACGACAAACTGCCTTAAAATATTTAGACTTGAGGGAAAGCTTCGTTAGCAAACGATAGCACGGCAATCAGCACTCGAATATAATTATAACTCTAATAATAATTGTAAATATTCATCTCATCTATGGGATCTAATGCGCGCGCTGTTTCTTTGTCTCTGCGTGTAGCACAGTTAAGAGAGCCAGTTTAAGGGCGTAGTAGTTGGAAGGCATACTTTCTAGGAAAAATGGCCGCTCAAGGAGAAGACCGAACTCGAGCGGCTTTAGAGGCTAGGAAAACTGCCTTAAGATATTTAGACTTGAGGGAAAGCTTCGTTAACAAACTATAACACGGCAATCAGCACTCGAATACGACGAGAGAGATTACTGAGACGTGGAAAGTTCCCTTGAAAAAAAATCTGGTTTGCTAGACAAATGCTTGTATGTATTGAACCTCTTAAAAGATGAGGGGTGAAATATGCGCTCACCGAGAGGGCATCTTCAGCACGAGACATCCGCAAGGCACCTTACAGAGATGTGGAGAGCTTCGCGGCCGGAACGAAGCCTCCCTTCTCCGCCGGCCAAGAGGGGGAAACGCGCTTTCCGATCGCTCAAGGTTGCGCTGACAAAGCATAACTCTAGCGTCTAGGAAAAGCTTAACCAGGTGCGATGGCGGCACGCATAGCGTGGGAAGCTAGCCGCCAGAATAACTATACCAAGGACTGCTGCTGATGAGGGCGAAATACCTTCGTGTAATTATAATAACCCTAATAGGACTACTTTCGAAAAAAAGGAAACGGCCCAGAGGGCTATACTACGAGAGCTATGACTGATAGTTTTCTATATATATATATATATATATTCATCTCATCTATGGGATCGCATGCGCGCGCTGTTTCTTTGTCTCTGCGTGTAGTACAGTTAAGAGAGCCAGTTTAAGGGCGGAGAAGAAGAAAGAAGAGAAAAGCAAAAACTGCAGCGCCGTGGTTTTAAAGCGCACCCGTGGTAGAAAAACGGAATGCGATATAAGCGTGCGTAGCCATGATACGCACACGACAAACTGCCTTAAAATATTTAGACTTGAGGGAAAGCTTCGGTAACAAACGATAGCACAGCAATCAGCACTCGAATATAATTATAACCCTAATACTAATTGTAAATATTCATCTCATCTATGGGATCTAATGCGCGCGCTGTTTCTTTGTCTCTGCGTGTACTACAGTTAAGAGAGCCAGTTTAAGCGCGGAGAAGAAGAAAGAAGGGAAAAGCAAAAACTGCAGCGCCGTGGTTTTAAAGCGCACCCGTGGTAGAGAAACGGAATGCGATATAAGCGTGCGTAGCCATGATACGCACACGACAAACTGCCTTAAAAATATTTAGACTTGAGGGAAAGCTTCGTTAGCAAACGATAGCACGGCAATCAGCACTCGAATATAATTATAACTCGAATAATAATTGTAAATATTCATCTCATCTATGGGATCTAATGCGCGCGCTGTTTCTTTGTCTCTGCGTGTAGTACAGTTAAGAGAGCCAGTTTAAGGGCGGAGAAGAAGAAAGAAGAGAAAAGCAAAAACTGCAGCGCCGTGGTTTTAAAGCGCACCCGTGGTAGAGAAACGGAATGCGATATGAGCGTGCGTAGCCATGATACGCACACGACAAACTGCCTTAGAATATTTAGACTTGAGGGAAAGCTTCGTTAGCAAACGATAGCACGGCAATCAGCACTCGAATATAATTATAACTCTAATAATAATTGTAAATATTCATCTCATCTATGGGATCTAATGCGCGCGCTGTTTCTTTGTCTCTGCGTGTAGTACAGTTAAGAGAGCCAGTTTAAGGGCGGAGAAGAAGAAAGAAGGGAAAAGCAAAAACTGCAGCGCCGTGGTTTTAAAGCGCACCCGTGGTAGAGAAACGGAATGCGATATAAGCGTGCGTAGCCATGATACGCACACGACAAACTGCCTTAAAATATTTAGACTTGAGGGAAAGCTTCGTTAGCAAACGATAGCACGGCAATCAGCACTCGAATATAATTATAACTCTAATAATAATTGTAAATATTCATCTCATCTATGGGATCTAATGCGCGCGCTGTTTCTTTGTCTCTGCGTGTAGCACAGTTAAGAGAGCCAGTTTAAGGGCGTAGTAGTTGGAAGGCATACTTTCTAGGAAAAATGGCCGCTCAAGGAGAAGACCGAACTCGAGCGGCTTTAGAGGCTAGGAAAACTGCCTTAAGATATTTAGACTTGAGGGAAAGCTTCGTTAACAAACTATAACAGGGCAATCAGCACTCGAATACGACGAGAGAGATTACTGAGACGTGGAAAGTTCCCTTGAAAAAAAATCTGGTTTGCTAGACAAATGCTTGTATGTATTGAACCTCTTAAAAGATGAGGGGTGAAATATGCGCTCACCGAGAGGGCATCTTCAGCACGAGACATCCGCAAGGCACCTTACAGAGATGTGGAGAGCTTCGCGGCCGGAACGAAGCCTCCCTTCTCCGCCGGCCAAGAGGGGGAAACGCGCTTTCCGATCGCTCAAGGTTGCGCGGACAAAGCATAACTCTAGCGTCTAGGAAAAGCTTAACCAGGTGCGATGGCGGCACGCATAGCGTGGGAAGCTAGCCGCCAGAATAACTATACCAAGGACTGCTGCTGATGAGGGCGAAATACCTTCGTGTAATTATAATAACCCTAATAGGACTACTTTCGAAAAAAAGGAAACGGCCCAGAGGGCTATACTACGAGAGCTATGACTGATAGTTTTCTATATATATATATATATATTCATCTCATCTATGGGATCGCATGCGCGCGCTGTTTCTTTGTCTCTGCGTGTAGTACAGTTAAGAGAGCCAGTTTAAGGGCGGAGAAGAAGAAAGAAGAGAAAAGCAAAAACTGCAGCGCCGTGGTTTTAAAGCGCACCCGTGGTAGAAAAACGGAATGCGATATAAGCGTGCGTAGCCATGATACGCACACGACAAACTGCCTTAAAATATTTAGACTTGAGGGAAAGCTTCGGTAACAAACGATAGCACAGCAATCAGCACTCGAATATAATTATAACCCTAATACTAATTGTAAATATTCATCTCATCTATGGGATCTAATGCGCGCGCTGTTTCTTTGTCTCTGCGTGTACTACAGTTAAGAGAGCCAGTTTAAGCGCGGAGAAGAAGAAAGAAGGGAAAAGCAAAAACTGCAGCGCCGTGGTTTTAAAGCGCACCCGTGGTAGAGAAACGGAATGCGATATAAGCGTGCGTAGCCATGATACGCACACGACAAACGGCCTTAAAAATATTTAGACTTGAGGGAAAGCTTCGTTAGCAAACGATAGCACGGCAATCAGCACTCGAATATAATTATAACTCGAATAATAATTGTAAATATTCATCTCATCTAGGGGATCTAATGCGCGCGCTGTTTCTTTGTCTCTGCGTGTAGTACAGTTAAGAGAGCCAGTTTAAGGGCGGAGAAGAAGAAAGAAGGGAAAAGCAAAAACTGCAGCGCCGTGGTTTTAAAGCGCACCCGTGGTAGAGAAACGGAATGCGATATAAGCGCGCGTAGCCATGATACGCACACGACAAACTGCCTTAAAATATTTAGACTTGAGGGAAAGCTTCGTTAGCAAACGATAGCACGGCAATCAGCACTCGAATATAATTATAACTCTAATAATAATTGTAAATATTCATCTCATCTATGGGATCTAATGCGCGCGCTGTTTCTTTGTCTCTGCGTGTAGTACAGTTAAGAGAGCCAGTTTAAGGGCGGAGAAGAAGAAAGAAGGGAAAAGCAAAAACTGCAGCGCCGTGGTTTTAAAGCGCACCCGTGGTAGAGAAACGGAATGCGATATGAGCGTGCGTAGCCATGATACGCACACGACAAACTGCCTTAGAATATTTAGACTTGAGGGAAAGCTTCGTTAGCAAACGATAGCACGGCAATCAGCACTCGAATATAATTATAACTCTAATAATAATTGTAAATATTCATCTCATCTATGGGATCTAATGCGCGCGCTGTTTCTTTGTCTCTGCGTGTAGTACAGTTAAGAGAGCCAGTTTAAGGGCGGAGAAGAAGAAAGAAGAGAAAAGCAAAAACTGCAGCGCCATGGTTTTAAAGCGCACCCGTGGTAGAGAAACGGAATGCGATATGAGCGTGCGTAGCCATGATACGCACACGACAAACTGCCTTAGAATATTTAGACTTGAGGGAAAGCTTCGTTAGCAAACGATAGCACGGCAATCAGCACTCGAATATAATTATAACCCTAATACTAATTGTAAATATTCGTCTCATCTATGGGATCTAATGCGCGCGCTGTTGCTTTGTCTCTGCGTGTAGTAGTTGAGAGAGCCAGTTTAAGGGCGTAGTAGTTGGAAGGCATACATTCTAGGAAAAATGGCCGCTCAAGGAGAAGAACGAACTCGAGCGGCTTTAGAGGCTAGGAAAACTGCCTTAAGATATTTAGACTTGAGGGAAAGCTTCGTTAGCAAACGATAGCACGGCAATCAGCACTCGAATATAATTATAACCCTAATACTAATTGTAAATATTCGTCTCATCTATGGGATCTAATGCGCGCGCTGTTGCTTTGTCTCTGCGTGTAGTAGTTGAGAGAGCCAGTTTAAGGGCGTAGTAGTTGGAAGGCATACTTTCTAGGAAAAATGGCCGCTCAAGGAGAAGAACGAACTCGAGCGGCTTTAGAGGCTAGGAAAACTGCCTTAAGATATTTAGACTTGAGGGAAAGCTTCGTTAACAAACGATAACACGGCAATCAGCACTCGAATACGACGAGAGAGATTACTGAGACGTGGAAAGTTCCCTTGAAAAAAAATCTGGTTTGCTAGACAAATGCTTGTATGTATTGAACCTCTTAAAAGATGAGGGGTGAAATATGCGCTCACCGAGAGGGCATCTTCAGCACGAGACATCCGCAAGGCACCTTACAGAGATGTCTCATTCAGTCTCATCTTCAGCATACTTCCTTCAAAAGCAATTCAGATGATGACCAAGATTCGCAAACATGTGCATCATGTGTGCCGTAGAACACGAGGTTCTGCTGCCTATACTACGATTTTCAAGATCATCAATATTATTTTGGAGCAACTGTATCGCCCCGTGCTGTGCGTCATAGTGTGCCGTACACTCCATAATGGAGGGTTATAAGTTCGTCAACACTGACATTTTCGCTTCAATTGACGACACACGTGAAGTCAAATCATTTACAGCTGCCTTTAGTAACGCCTTAGTCGCCTCAATAGTATTCAGCTTTCGAACAATCACGTTTTGCTAATCCGAAATTTTTCGTAGAGTCGCATCAGTGCTAGGGCAGGGATTCATTTCAATATCCCCACAGAGTATTAACAATAAGAAATAAGATGCATAACGACAGAACAGCAAAATTCGACGCCGTGAGCGGTTTCTGGCGTCGGAGTGCATGCGTACGCAGTTATGCACGATACGGGTTGGAACCGGCAGGATAAGAACGGCAAATGCTTTACATGGTATATATTCCTGGCCTGTTGAAAGCGCCCTGGAACTACATGCAACCTGCACGAGAAGCAGAACGTGCGTGAGCGGCAGTTCATAGCGCTGCCGGTTCCACGCCCCTCCCCGAGCATAATTTCGCCCCGCTGCAGACATTAGTTGGTTTACGCCGTCCACTCTATGGTGCAAGACTGTCCCGATATCGCATGAGGATGCGTCCGTTTCCAATATCAGTAGTTTTGCTGAGTCATAGTGGGTAAAAACCTCCGCCTCCTTTATTATTCACTTCACTGCCTCATATGTATCCTATTGCTTAGCTTCCCATTGCCAAGGCATGTTCTATTTTAATAACTCGTGTAGCGGCGCATGTACTGTAGCGAAGTTCCACACGAATGAGTTCGATACGTAAACGCGCCTAGTAGCGGGCGAAGTTATGTTACGCACGTAGGTCGAGGCATTCGTAAAAGCGCGTCGATGTTCTCCATCTTCGGCCTCAGGGATGTTGCGCTATAGCGATGACCAACGGATTCCGCATCCGGCTGACGAAATCCGCATTTCAGCGGGTGAAGTTCAGGTGACGCTCCTAGCATTGGACCTGCAGCAGCTCGCACTGCAATATCGCACTGTGAACAACCACTGCGTCGGTACCACCGGCTTTTCTGTACCACTAGAACACCTTGCGTAACGTGTCACAATTTCCTTTTTTCTTTACCAGGTCGTCCAAGTATGCTTGTACACCCGGTAGACCTTGCTCTATTGCTTCCATTCCCTTCTGAAAAAGCACTGATGCTTGCGCAACCTCAAGCGGCAGCCGGTTGAAGCGATGCAACTTTTTGGCATGTTTACCACCACCAGCTTCTTTGTCGCGTCAGCTATTTGTAGCTGTTTGTATGCATCTTTCAAATCTATTCTAGTGAATATTTCCCCTCCGCTGAGCTTCGCAAATATATCCGTTATCTCTGGCAGCGGATATTGTTTCGTGTGGCATGCTGTGTTGACTGTCGTTCTAAATCGCCACGCACGCGGATGGAGCCGTCCTTCTTGACCACGGGAACGAGTGGAGTTTCCCACTCGGCGCTGGTGACTGGCGTAAGTGGGCACGTGTCAACCAACCTTCTCATTTCTGCACTTACAGGGTGCTGTAGCGCATATTGTACAGAAATCACCTCAATAATCACGGTACGGTTCCTTCGCGCAATTGTATATGACGCAATTGTATATGAACCTTAGACCCGCTGATTAATCCTAGCCTTGGCGAAACCGATCAGCATATTCCGCCGTCAGCGTAGCAGCAATGGTAATTTCGTCAGCAGCTGGCGGATTACCGACGTTACCGTCCACGTTAAGCACTCACTGAGCCTTCGATCAGCTGAAATGCTTAAATTATGTCTCGTCGGCACAAGTTTGGGGCTGAGCAGCCGAGCGCCCCTAGCGTTGAGTTGGCAGTTTTCCCATCATAGGTTACAGGAACTTTCAGCTGTCCTTTCACCGGTAGTCTCCCCAAGAAGCAACGCAGTTGAAACGACGACTTGTCGAGCATAGCCTAACGGTGGCGTTGCTGGGCCAAAGTTCGCCATGTCACTATTGATACTGGTGACCCTGTATCCACTTGAATCTTCACATACACCCCTTGCACTGTAGTGTTAGCCATATCGGTCAGACCAGTCCTGCCGACGACTCACGGAGGCGTAACAGGAACGGTCCGTAGTCCTCGCTGTCCTAGGGTGGTTCCTAACTAGGAGCTACATTTTCTTGACGTGACTTGGAATTTCACATTGAAGCTAGGTGTCCCCTCCCCCGACAAGACAAACACTCAACGTGGTGGAACCTCCTTTTCGCGGTCTTGTGGGCGTCGCTTCCGAAGCGAAGGCAGCCGCTCTGTACCGCTTTGTTCGGCTCCGCCATCCGGCCTGGCTGTGGCATTCTCGAGAACTTCAGCTCTTTCTTTGTTCGTACTGCGTGGACGGTGTCTCTGAATGGTGCTTCTCCCATCTGTTGTATGTGGCGTGCCGCCATTTCAGCAGAGAGCTCCGCATACTCTGCTTCCTGGAGCGCGAGCGTGTGATCACGCTGCAGGAAGCAGTGTGAGCACAGGCGCAGGGGCGTTTTAAAGCAGGCATGTTTTCAAATATTATTCATGAGCTAACGTGGTGCACGTCAGCTGCATAATAGATTTGTTTTTCTGGTGCCCGTGCAGGTGACGAATAATCAGAATATTCACTTATAAAACATATAGTCTTTTTTATATATACTACTGTTTCCCTGACCATGAATGATACAAGCTGAAATTTGGAGTTTAGTTTGCAAGCTCACAAGTTGAGCGCGATTAAAAAACACAGGTGGAGTAACTGCCTTAGCACAAGAATTAGGGCCCCTTTTCTACATTATCTCTTCAAAGTTACTTTTTCAAGACGCTTGCGTAAGAACAACAAAGTTCGTGTAGAATCGTATGGTCATTTCTTGTTAGCACGCGATGACTATTCCCTTATTTTATGTAGTCCGAATTCTAGGCATTGGCCCCCGAATTCCCCTAGGATCGTCGCCCTATATTGGTTTCTGTCGAAAACGGGGAGAATATTTAGCGGTGCGTTCATATTAGCGTAAACGTGCTTTGAAGCTCCGACACATGCGTGTTTCTACATTTCATTTGACTGATGATGAAACGGCTCCATGTCAATTTGTAATATACAAATTGTAGCATGCTTTATTGGTTTTATCTCGGATGTTTCCTGCCAAAACCATGATAGAACATGAAACACATCGTACTGGGGAAGTCCGGATTAATTTTGACCACCTGCAGTTCATTAAATTGCACCCAATGCCCATTACACGGCCGTTTCTCTATTAAGCCTCCATCGAAAAGCAGGCGCCGTGGCTGGCATTTGTTCCCGCACCCTCGGGCTTAGCAGCGCAAAGCCATAGCCGCTACGCCACCCCGGAGAGTGGCTGTACACGCGACCGACCGAAGTGGGCTGGCTCACCATCAACGCTACGCTCATGCCTTGGAGAGAGAGCAAGGGCAGCACCCTGACTTCAGGTGCTGCCGTTCCAGTTAATCTGCTATGTGCACCCATAGCCCTGTGCGGAATATCGAGGCAATTTCGACCTGCAATTATGAAATATTTCGCTGGGTAGTGAATAATACTGACAATGTCGTCACTGCCCTCGTTTGTTCTGCCATTCATGAAAATCACCAACTATAGAACGAGTGCTGATGGAGCCAAGGTTTGCATACTGCCATGTTGGTCATCTTCATCTTAAGCAAGAGGACTTTCACTGGGTTCATAAACAACCCCTCTTTATCTACTAAGCCAAGCGGCGGTTATTGCTCTGTAAGAGAAACAAAACTAAACGATAAAGGGCAGTGAACCGTTTGGCATATTCGTGAATGCAGAACAGCAAGATGCAATGGCGAAATCTCTCGAGGCGATACAAAACCAGCACCGCGTAAATCATGGGCTGCTATGACAAATAAAACTTTAGCCCACCAGAAGTTACAGCTTCACTGATTATGTGAAGCAACATAAGGAAGAACTTGGAAGCAATATTTATTTTGCAACTTGTTTGTGCAGTAACTAGCGTACATAACGTGGTCCTGTACCACGTGGTTGAGGACAGCAGACCGAATTTTCTTCCATTTTATGTGATTGTCTGGACGATCTTGTTTTGTTCTCAAAAATTGCCCGGATGTTCTCATTCGTGCGCCTGGGTAACTGCTCTAGCCATTCGTGCTAGATCACTTGAATGTTGCCAACTACGGGGACTAAAAGCATCTCGTGCTGAATGTGTATTTATTGGCCCAACATGTTGAAGCAATATTGACATTTTAATTATTGGGAAAACAATTTATGCTTATCAAACGCTTGGTGAGGTTTTGAAACCTGGCTCCACTCGCTCAACGAGTAGATCTCAGCTTTCTTAAAATACTAGTACGGCCGTATTGGTTTTGTTTACTTGATGAAAAGAGCGCTACGAAGACGCGGACTAAAAGAACAACATGTTGGTTTTGTTTAGACAAATAATTATGTGTGACACATCCTGCTATATATGTAGTACTGCGCTCGAAACAATGCAAATACATGCGATAGAACATCCTACAGAAATTATGAGAATGGCGTACTATTTAGTCAGATTTTTTTTGGCTCGTCTGCTACTTCGCTTTTCCTTGCTTATTTAGTTACCCTGGGCATGTCTACCCATTCCTACCAATCATGTACTATTGGACTATTATAACAATTACATACATTAAATTGATGATTTATGTATTTATTTTGCAGATAAATTGCATCTACTGAGCCGAAACGCCATCGCAACCTTTTCCTGTTGGCCCCACCACAACCATTTTTAAGTTTCCTTTCTTTATGTTCAGTTTATTGTAAAGACCTTGACGCGAAGAGGGCGACGTTACCAGGTTTTTTTTGGTAACCCTGCCAATCATCTACTCCTTCAGTATTATAACGATTACGTGCGTCATATTGACCACTCATCCATTCATTTTGCAGGTAAAGCATCGTGGGACAAATTTTCCTGGAGTACTCGCCAAAAGATGCCTACGCCTTACTGTAGGACTGTAGGGGACTAAAAAAATTGAGAGACCTCTCAATATAATTTGGCTTGAACCGGGTGGGATGCAAACTGTTGTCAGAGCAACTTTCACCCCCATGAATGCAATTTGGCTTACACTGGCTGCCACGGAGCGGTCCATGGTTCAAATCCCTGTCAGAAGTACGCCACAAGTATTGTGATAGCAGTACATGACACTCCAGCCATATTTTATAAGACGTTCGATCAAAATTCCAAGGCCGATAACATCATCGCCGCGCGCCATACCGTATGCTGCATATGCAAGTCAAATCTATCGAGGGTGAGCCGGCAGTCGCGGTCAAACTTGCGCACGCAAGAGAGGAGGGGGGACGAAGCGCACGCAAGGCACCGGGGAAGGGGAGGGAGAAAGGGCAGCGAAGAACCTATCGCGAAAGCGATCTGCGAAGCGGACAGAGTGCGCCGAAGGCTGATAGCTTTGTGTGGGCCGAGTCTTCGCCACTTCGCGTTGAAGCGAAAAGCAGCAAGAAGCGGCTCGCTGCTGCTGCTGTGTGTCCGCACAATCAGAGATTTGACAGCGAGTTTTCGCGGTCATCGCTTGAGATGTGTTCGTGTCGGTTTGTGCGCACGTGACAGCAAGCTTCTTAATTTATTTATTACGCGAATGTGTAGAATTATACACAGCCGATAAAAATACTATCATTTCTGCCTTTCCACCAGTAAGGCCAAGAACCAGCAGGAGCCTCCGGCGTCATCGTCTCTGCCCACCCGACCAGACCCTCATGCACCGACAGCGCTCGGATGCGCGACCTACCATGTCCGTTGGCCCCCGCTGGTACAATCTTGAAGATTGGCAGGAAAATTACGACTGAGTCAGTGAGTCTAAGCAACCAGTGGGATAAATTTCAACTTAGATATACCTTCTTCCTTACTGATCTTGCTTAGACTTGAAGCACCAGCTGCTTGCGAGGCAGCTGTTGCACCTCGACGCCTAATTCAGCAGGGTCGCGCGCTGAAGAGAACGGCGTGGCCATCATAATTTATCTACAATGTAAACAGATGTAAACAGAGTAAGAGGATTAAGGGGAAGATAATGCTCACAGTATACCGGGTCGTTTCCTGCTTGTCTGGACACGTACAACCAGGCACCCAAGCAGCCGCGGCGTGAAGCTAGCAAGTTTTCAAAATCACGAGCGGGTTTTAAGCAAATAAATAAAGCTGCAGGTCGATCATTGTAAAAGTCAGGTGACAGAGTGGTTCAGGAAAACAACCAACATAAGGCAAATGCCGTGGTTATGCTGTGGAAAGCGACAATCTTGTGACGAGATTGGTTAAAGCTTCAGCAATGGAAGCCTGTAGAAGCGACTAAATTTGTACTCGATTTTCAAGAGAAAAACGTCCCTGTGATAAAGCTACGACGCATATCGTAATAGCCTGTACATTGCAAGTAGTCCGACAACCCAGCTTTCGACTGATGCCTG
Source organism: Dermacentor andersoni (assembly GCF_023375885.2). Taxonomy (NCBI): domain Eukaryota; kingdom Metazoa; phylum Arthropoda; class Arachnida; order Ixodida; family Ixodidae; genus Dermacentor; species Dermacentor andersoni. The sequence goes on from NW_027314755.1 coordinate 2,972,481, forward strand.
TTACGACCCTTCACGCATGGCGTAGCATCGTTCCTATACGCGATTTTTGAAACACAGTCGTGAAAATGCACGTGCTAGCTTCACAAACCCAAGCGTATCTTCGCTGAAACGTTGGAATCAGTGGTCGACTGGTGTAACCGCCCGTACCTGTCGTCCCGCGGTTTGCTGGCAGCGGTTCGATACTGAGATCTGTGATATAATAATTTGAAATCTCATAGGACTTGCTTCCTCAGGTTCTCTTCAGCGCGAAGAAAAAGAAAATTGAAGCTTTGGTTTCGATTTACCTTTTTACTTTTCAAATGTAGCTCTTCAAATATTATGTAGCGTGTATTTTTCTTTTTTTGAGCTGTACGAAATTTAAATAAAACCACATACCTGTGGCAAGTTCGACAATACTGCTTCCGCGAGCAATCAAATGCGTTATTCAATAATTCAGCGACTTCAATAATTAGGTGTTTACTGTACTCGGTTCCATACAGAGCAGTCAACGCTGATGAAGCTACGCAAGAAGTACAGCCCAGAAACGTTATCACTCCGCGCGCTCCGTCCATGCTTCACTGGGCGTTCCTTCAATGCGTCGCTGCGCACCAACAGCGTTAGTCCGTGCTAGCATGCGCAAGGATGCGTTTGTCGCAGGAGACTAAGATGATTTTACAGCTTTAACTAGCGAGCAGGCCGAGTCAAAACATGCGACATTCTAGGGGATAAATACTGCCCTTAAAGACTGACAGAGGTTCCACCACAATAACGCAAGCATAACTAAATATTCTCTGTAAGGATAACATATCAGATAGTGAAGCTTCAAGCCATTTAAATTTAGTAGTCTCACTACTGTCATCGGCTTAGTTTATGGTACAGAACAAAGATCTTCGGTAAGAACACAAGAGCCAAACACAGAACCAGAATAGGATATGCATTGAACAAAAATAAACGAAATAACTATTCCTATGCATACAATGTGGCAATATACTTTCTTAACAGCCCCTACAACTATTGTCTGTCGAAGGCAACAGCGCTGAAGAACCTCAATTGATGGCAGAGATTACTTTTCAGTTGACAATAAAGAACAGTCCTCATTTTTTGAGTGGTCGCTAATGTGAATTGTTTTCTTCTATTCACACAGCAGAATCACTGAAAGACTAAACGAATTCTGAATTAACACGTGTTCAATAGTACTGGTAAAGCGCTTGCACAAAACACTTCTCTAACCAAATGAAGTGTCAAGAATCTTGAGTGGACATTAATTAAATTATGGGGTTTTACGTGCCAGAACGTTCTGATTATGAGGCACGCCTAGTGGAGGACTCCGGAAATTTCGACCACCTGGGGTTGTTTAACGTGCACCGAAGTTCACGGGTGTTTTTGCCTGCATCGAAATGCGGCCGCCGTGGCCGGGATTCGATCCCGTGACCTCGTGCTCAGCCGCCCAACAGCATAGCCACTGAGCATGCACGGCGGGTGAGTGGACATTTCAACCTACTAGTTACACAAAACGCATACTTGCAGCCCATTAGGGTTTCTCTTGAAATTTTCTAAAGCTACGTTCGACGACAGCATAGTTCTGCAAATCAATAGCGCTGTCTAGGACCTGCACTGTACTTCGGCAATGAAGCACGATACATATTTCTGGCGACAATGCCTCGTCTACTAATTGCTAGAAAGCAGCATTTTACTCAGCCGTTTTAAATATGAAGAGAAGCCGGTGTATGCACACGATGCGTTTAGTTAGTTGCTTGCTCCTGTGAAAGAATATCAGCGTCGTTTCCCTACACGGCTTCACTTTCCCTTCGTTATGCAAAAGCCGCGGGCGAATTAACTTGCGCACTAGTCAGAATACTATGGCTGTCCACCCCTATGCGTAACGAGGGGTGTATTATTTTAACCGACTCATCAAGTGAATCCCACCATAGTCTTAATCCCTAAACCGGGAAAATAGAAAGCTATTCAGAAATTCAGGCCAATCTCAGTTACGTAATATCTCTCACCAGGTTAACCGATTATATCGAAATCTTCCAAACATTTTTCAACAAGGGATGTTGTCCTCAGTTTCAGAGACGAAGTACTAAACCACGTAGCGACTGAAGAAGAAAACGTAGCAGTGAGGTTGGACCTAAAGAGCGCATTCGACACTATGTCCAATAAGCTCATCATGGAGGAACTAGAAGAAATGGGATGCGGAAAGAAAATTTTCGACTATGTCAAATCCTTCTTAACTGGTAGGACTGCCACGATAGGTTTAGAAGATATACGATCACCCAAGCTCAGCCTCGCCAACAAAGGAACTCCACAGAGATCTATACTCTCGCGCTTATTGCTAAACATTGGTATGGACAATTTGACAAGAAAGTTGCATCAAATCCAAGACCTCAAATTTGCGCTCTATGCGGATGATATCGCCTTATAGATGCACAGAGGATCGTTAGGCCACAAAGAAAGCACCCTACAAGAAGCCATCCACACCGTCCATCACTTCGTGGCAGAACACGGCATGGCCTGTGCACCAGAAAAGTCCGAATGGATCAGAATCCACGGACGAAACTACCACAACAGGTCAAACCTACACCTCCAACTAGAGAACAGCATGTTTCCAGACAAGACCAAGATTCGTGTCTCGGGCCACTGGATCCAAAGAACCAGGCGAGCGGATCACACTATCGCGACCCTAAAAGCCACAACGAAGCAAATAGCAAGACTGATAGGGAGAATCACAAAGAAAGGGAGGGGCCTGTACGAAAGCGAAACGATACGACTGGTTCAAGATTTTGTCATCAGCCGGATAACATACGTTCTACCCTATATAAACTTAAGTGGCACAGAAATCAAGTTGGTCGCCCAGATTATACGGTGCGCATACAAGGTGGCGCTAGCATCACCAGTGAACACCGGAAATGAACGACTACACGGCAGAGGAGTTTACAGGCAGCGGTTCTGATAAATCAGACATAGCGCCTGTGTCTCACACAAGCCGGACAACAACGACTGACCGAACTAAGATACTCGCTGAGATCGCGGTAATGCAGTGACCAAATCCACCAATTACACCGCCACATCAGGAAGCAAATACAAGCCACACCGATACCAAACAACATGAATCGCGATACCACAAAGGGCGAAAACAAGCCCGAGTCAAGCAACTTAAACGCTTTGGAAATAATCAAAAAGTGCAATACCTGGAAGCCACTCGGACTGCTAGAGGACACGTCAAATACAGCTATTCGCAACACGCTGCGGAAAAGAGCATTGGCGGCAGCGGCAGCGTCGAAGAAGCATCGTCAAAGTAACAACCTGCCTTTTCGCAGATAACGCCAGCTGTCCTGTGACGTCGCTACCGCGCTTGCTTCAACCTTGGTGGGCGTAGCTCTGCAAGCGTTTTTGCTGCAAGCCCTCTTTGTCCGGATCACGCCGCAGTCTTCTTCAAGCGCCACCATCGACAGAGCAAGCTATAAAGTGGTGGAAATCGAGGCCTGCTTTCACATTGGCGGCAGCGGCAGCATCGAAGAAGCATCGTCAAAGTAACAACCTGCCTTTTCGCAGGTTAGTATTTCTATACTTAGTAATTTTTCCCCTATTGCTGATGCTGCTGATGCTGCCAAATTGTGACCATGTCTTGCAATGTGATATGCGCCACTTGTGAGCTAACGCTTACTGTTTCAGACTCTATCATTGAATGTAGAGACTGTACTTCTAAATTTCACACCGGGAGATGCTCAGGAACCTCGGACACGACAATTAGGTCGAAGGGAGGTGCGTACCGCCTGGCTTGGCGCTGCACGTCCGGTAGACGGCAGAAATTACGTGTGCAACCTAACAAATCTAGGGATGATTCTGACGCGCAAGACGTGCGGCAGTTGTTAATGGCCATTAACGGAAAGCTTGACCAGATGTTGCCACTCCGAGAGGTAGCTGAAGGCATTGAAGACACTTTACAATTTCTGAGCGAACAGCACGATGAACTGCAACAAAGAACGGAGCGAAATGAAAATGTGATCCATGATCTAAAACGCAGAAATGAAATACTTGAAGGAAACTAGAGCGATGTCGATCAGCTTCAGGCTGAAATTGACCAACTTGAATGGAGGAGCCGCCGCTTAAACCTGGAATTTCATGGGATACAACACTCTGAAAAAGAAAACCTGCTCGAAAAGCCAAACGACGCAGCCGTGCAGCTCGGACTTCCACAGCTCTCAGAAAATGACGTTTCAGTTCACCGGCTGCCATCAAAGAAAGAAAAGATACCGGGTATAATATGTCGCTTCGCGAAACAAGCAGATGGGGATCGCTGGTGGAAAAGCAGAAAGAAGTTACGTGAATCGAAAGACGATGTATTCCTGCTTGAAAATGTCACGAAAAGGACTCGCGATTTGCTTTCTCAGACAAAGATATTGGTGAAGCGAGCAAACTACAAATATGTGTGGCACAGCAACGGCCGCGTTCTTGTCCGAAAAACTGACGGTGAACGCGCAGTAGCTGTTTGTACCGAGAGGGACCTTGATAAGCTCGCTTAAAAACAGTTCTTGATAACGATGGCTTGTGCAAGTGGGGAGACTTACATATTACCACAAGTATTCAGTCAGCATTTAGGCAAAAAATTTCAGCAATCCTTTAAATGCTTTCATCTAAACATCCGCTCAGTTTCTAATAAGAAAAACGGCCTCTCCTTGTTTTTTGAACAGCTTGGGCAATCATTTGATACGATACTGTTAACAGAAACATGGTCAATGAACGATGCAGATATTTTCCGTATCCCAAATTATAGTACCTTCTACTTAAATCGGTCATACTCTCGAGGAGGCGGAGTTTGAATCCTGGTAAAGGAAGTATTCGAGTGTGACTTACTGCCCGAACTTTCCGCAACAACAACTGACTATGAAATTCTAGCAATAAAAATGCATAACACCGCTATTATAGTGTGTTATCGCCCTCCCAATGGCAGCGTTAGCAATTTTTTTGATAAATTAGAAGACATCTTTCAGTTTGTTAATAAAAATCTGCTTGATTTAATTTTCGGCGGGGACATCACTATTGATATGATCCAAAATGATTCCCAAACTTTACAATTAGATATTTTACTGAAAATGAATGCTTTAGCGAATGTAATAGACTTGCCCACTAGAGTTACTGAATATTCATCATCTTTAATTGATATTTTTTTCACAAATATCATCCCTGAAAAAGTTAAGGCGGGTCTATTTGCCTATGACCTCAGTGACCACTTGCCTATATTTATTTGCGCCAAAGGGCACATTCGAGAGAAGGCAACGCAGCCAATGCAGCAGATGCGAAAAATAACCCCGCGCAATTTGTCTATATTTCGGGAACAAATAGAAGATGCCTGTTAGGATGATGTATATAAATCCAACGAAGAAAATGGGGCCTATGAAAAATTTCTTCACATTGTCAAATCGATATATGAATCTAGCTTTCCCCCAGTGCGCGTTAAGCCAAGGAAAAAAATTCGGAAACCATGGATTAACTCTGAGCTTCTCAGACGTATCGCGCATAAAAATGTTCTCTATGGCAAGTTTATTTCAACTAAAGATATCGAATTATTCCGCCAATTTAAAGTGTGCCGTAATCGCCTCGATAAAGATATAAAAAAGGCTAGGCGAGAATATTTTGCAAATTTCTTTGCAGCAGCTGCTGGATGCTCTGAGATTATGTGGAAAAGGCTCAGCTCTGTATTAAGGCATCATCCACCTATCAGTAAACTTCTTGAATTAGATATTAATGGTATATAATTATCTGGGAAGCGGCTTGCAGATACATTTACTACATATTTCGCAAGTGCAGGTAATACGCCTATGCTACCAAATGATCTTAGTAATATTCCGGTTAATAGCAAGACTATTTTCCTTAAACCTGTAGGTGAAAACGAAGTAAGCCACATAATTAAAACTCTAAACAGCAGCAGTGCGAAAGATATTGACCGGTTACAGATAAAACCTTTAAAATACGTTGTCGATATTCTGGCTCCATGCATTGCATATATTTTCAACCTTTGTCTCAGTCAAGCTATTTTTCCCAGTAAAATGCAAGAAGCACGCATTAGTGTCCTATATAAAACAAGGTGACAAAAATGACATGAGCAACTATCGTCCAATATCAATTCTCCCTATGTTCTCGAAGGTACTTGAGAAAATAATGTTAAATCGGCTTATGGATTTTGAGCTAAAACATAAACTTCTAAATGAATGCCAATTTGGCTTTCGCAACGGCCTCAGCACGGAGTGTGCCTTACTTGCTCACAAAAAGTTAATTTCAAGGGCAATTGATGAAGGAAAACTGGTTCTGGGGTTGTTTCTAGATTTTACAAAAGCATTTGATTGTGTCAATGATTGACTTCTTATTAGGAAACTCCTACGTTATGGTTACCGCGGTAAGGCTGCATTCCTCATCACATGTTATCTAGAACACCGCAAGCAAAGGGTCGGTATGAATGGTGAACTCTCTAGTCCACTGGCCGTTTCTTCTGGCGTGCCACAAGGCAGTATTTTGGGCCCTTTCCTCTTTAATTTATATATTGATGATATCATTAGTATCAGTATCAAAGCAAACTATATAATTTACGCCGATGATACTAGCATATTCGTAATAAGAAAGTCGGCGGATGAATTAGTTGAGGAAGCAAACTTAATTCTTCAAAAATTGCATGAATGGACACGTAAAAATTGTCTTAAAATAAACACAAACAAAAGAAAAGGAATAATTTTTTGAAGGAAGAATAAAAGCGTAATAATTATTACGCCTATATTGCTAAATTCAACGCCTATCGATATAGTTCCGTACTTTAATACTTTAGGTGTTATCTTTCAAGAAAACTTATCTTGGGATATGCACATAAATTCCTTGGCGGCAAAATTATCTCTAATAATCGGGCTTGTTTACCGTAACCGTCATATACTGCTAACAAAAATGATGCTGATTTTCAACACACTGTTTCTTTCTAGTCTAAACTACTGTCACTTAGTTTGGGCTACTACCACACAGGGAAATTTGGAAAAACTTTATGTACTGCAAAAAAATTCCTACGAGTCGTAGAAAATGTTCCAAAATATGTTCATACATGTGAATTTTCTATAAAATACAATGTAATGCCAATTGCCAGTATGTACGATTATCGACTCTGTAGAGCGTACAAACAAGAAATAAAAAATGGAGCCAGCTTTTTTAAGAACACTAGCGGATTTAAAAATCAACATTACAGCATATACGACCAGGTCCAGAGAGTTTTCGGAAGTAGAAACCGTCAGAACGACATACGGCCAACAAAACTATTCGTAACAACCTACCAAGATTACTGATTGCGAAACCGCTGGATTGGAAAATACCTCTTTTAAAGCTCTCTATACTTATTTCTGCCTGAACTAGATTGTTTCCCTGGCGTTCGCAAATTTTTCCTTATCGAAAACAACTAGTCCCATTGTACGAGGTGTGACACAAAAAAAAAGAGACTGATCTAATAACTTATTGTACTAACTGAATCAGTTCTGTGACATTATCACCTTCAAAGTAGTCCCCTTCAGCATTCACACACTTCTGTATTAGGTGCTGCCATTGCTGGTAACCGGTCTGGAAGGAGGTTTTTGGAAAGCTCTTCAGGAGATTCTCCGTTTTTGCCTGAACCTCTTCAACTGACGTGAAATGGGTTCCCTTTAAGAAGATTTAACTTTAGGAAGTAAATCAAAGTCGCATGGAGCCAAATCAGCTGAATAAGGAGGATGCCCCATCACAGTAATGTTTTTGCTGGTCAGAAACTGCTTGACAGATAGGGCTGTGTGAGCGGGTGCATTGCCCTGGTGCAACAGCCATTCATCACTCATCAACTGTGACCTTTCTTTCCTAATTTCTTCATGAAGTCTTTTTAGTACTTCAATGTAGTAGTGTTGATTAACAGTCTGACCCCTGGGAACAAACTCAATCATTACAATTCCATTAATGTCGAAGAAGACAATTAACATTGCCTCGAATGTTGCTTTTGACATGCGTGCGTTTTTGGGTCTTGGGGATTCTGGAGACCACCACTGCATTTACTGGCACTTACTTTCTGGGTCATAGGTAAAAATACATGTCTCATGACATGTTACAACAGATTCGAAAAAATTTGGCTCGTTTGCAATGAGTTCTAACATGTCCACACACACGTCTTTACGGCACTGTTTTTGATCAACGGACAGAACTTTTGGAACAACCTTCGCACAAATCTTCCTCATGTGTAATTCGTCCGATAAAATGCGTCGAACAGCTTTCCTATCCAAGTGAACCGGCTCCGCCACTGCACGAACACTTAGTCTTCGGTCACCACTGATCACATCACGAACTTTGGCAATGTTTTGGACTGTAATCGCTGACCTTGGGGCCCAGCATGTTCATCGTCTTCCACGCTGTCCCTTCCCCCTGAAAACCGCTTATGCCATTCAAACACACGTGGACTAGATAAAGTTACACCTTCATAAGCCTTGGTTAATATTTGAAATGTTTCTGTGGCTGATTTTTTAAGCTTCGCAAGAAATTTGATGTTGATTCCCTGTTCGGTTTTTACATCAGACATTTTTCCGGCATGATGCAGTTGCACATGTTCACTCAATGACGCAGCACTCCCAACTGGCATGATCGATTCCGTCGAAACTGGACGCATGAATAGAGGAGGTGTGTGGGATTACGTCAGCAAAACAGTTGTTGCCAACTCCACTCTTTTTTCAAACTACACACTTAGTCTCGTTTCTTTTGTGTCACACCTCGTATAGCTCATATTCTTGACTTTCATTTGTTTAGTTTGTATGAGAAATGTTATTGTTACAGCTTGTGTTATGATTATGTCTTTCTCACCCTCGTGCTTTTTGAACAGTTGCAATACCGTTGTGCCTATCATTGTTTTTTATCCTTATTGGTTAGATATGTTTTTTTTAATATGACCTGTTAGAGCACATTTTTTTTTCTTCATTTGCTTCGCATGGTTCGCGATGCTCAATATTGTGTAAAGTACATTTGTAAACAATGATGTACTACCTTCGTGCTCGCTAACGCCGCGCAAACGCCAATGTGGGGGCCTGCGGCTTCGTCAAGCTGTCCATGTGGCAGCTTTTTGCGCATGCCCCTCGCGTCATGTACTGATGCAAATAAACGTCATTGTCAAACGTCATTGTCAGATAACGGCCTCAATAAACACAACATGTACAGCCACTTCCGACGCTTCAGCAGTCGCGATAGCAATCAGACACAGCGATAGCACCAGGCACTCTGCACTCATTAGCTCCGACTCTCAAGCAGCATGCAGAATGTACAGTGCTCACGGAATGAAACGCGTCTATTTAGGGCTAACTAATGCGCATACTTTCGTTTCTACCGGCTGCAGTTCCTATCGCATCCACGTAATTTTGGCGCGTGCACTTAGATCGAAGTCAGCGTCACCTTTGGTGACCACATTCGTGGTGACATGACATGGTACCCTCGAGTACTTTGCAAATATGCGGGGTTATACTAAAGGCTGCCTGTCGCATTTCATTCCGTGAGCACTGTACATGCAAGGCAGGTCGCCACGAATCGCGCTGAGAATCTTAGGCGACGCACTCCAAGAAGAACATGCAATCATATGGTGTCCAGGACACGAGGGAATCCCAGGCACGGAGAGGGCACGCTCCTTAGCTCGAGCACTCACAACCCGAGCGTGGAACCACAGCCCTTTCCAAGATAGTCCACTTACAGGCCGAGACATCCTCGAGCACCGTCTCACGAGAGAGCGCCTTGCACCCCCACATCGGCAACTGGGGGTGCAAGAAGCCCACGCATACAGAATACAAACACACACCTATCCCCACTTGGGAAGGGCACACCACATGAATTCCACCCTACGTGCCGGCATTTGTCCATGGTGCGGTGCATGGCCGTCACTACCACATGTGACGTGGGAATGCACAAAAAGACCACAGGAAGCAAACTCGCCTGAGATGCTTACCTACAGTAGGGAGCCGTGGGAGATCCTCCTTGCCCGGCCGGGGCTAGGGGCCGAAAGGCGCCTCTTGGAGCAGGGCAGGCGGAGGGAGTAGCCAGTGTCACTGGTGTCCTAGAATAGGGGACCCAAACAGCCACTTCCCTCCCACCCTACCCTTTCCCTTCCCCTCTTCCCCTAAGAATAATCAAGTTCCTCCTCTTCCTCCTCCTCCACATAAGTAGCGCAGATGTCCATGAAGGGTTTCTTTCTCTGCGAAACCATATCGCTCAGTGCTTTATCCCCGTGCATGCTTTGGCGGTGATGACTCGGACCTAAGTTTCCAATAAAGGATAGATTACATATTTCGCAAACGAAAGCTCCGTCTCCACAACACGAGTTGAGATAACGGTTGAGATTAAGTCTGTGCTTCAATGGTTTACTACATTTATGGCAGGTGTGGCGTTTGTCGTCTGTGTCAGTGTTACGGTGTTTACGGAGATCTGTCATCCGCACGAATGAGTTACGACATCTTTAGCAAGTGTAGGGTTTCTCGCCTGTGCGCATTCGCTTATGAACATCTAGATGGGCGTATACTACCGGAATAATTGATCACATATATGGCACTTGTAGGTTCTCTCATCTGTATGCATGCGTTTATGAACACCTAGGTCATCAGAACACCGGAAGAATTTATCACATACCTCGCATCTGTAGGGTCTCTCGTCTGTGCGCGGGCGGTAATGTTCAGATAGATGATCAGCCAGGTGGAACAGTTCACCACAGGTTTCGCATTTGCGGTTTTTGCCGGTATTGTTGGGGCAATGTTCCACAAACTTCGAATTCTTCACAGACGATTGATCACATGCTTTGAAAATATGGGCTGTGTCGCGGGTGTGTTCGTTGGCGTGTCTTTGTAACACATCCCGTCTGCTCCAAACAATTCCACCGACACCGCACGACTCTTGCTGTTCCCTACTTCCGGTTCCAGTGGCATTCCTGCAAGAACCCGGACAAAGGAGCTCAATATGCAGACTCTTATTACGGGAGGACAAAAACACATTTTGCCAATTGAGAGTGACAAACGAAACCGTACGTTATTGGCAAGGTGACCTGCTGAACCTGAGTGGTGAATAAGTTGCTGCTGCGTCTTTAAGACGCTCACAAGTAGTATTCAGGCAAAAGTCCTGAAATGTGTGCCCTCGGAAGTGAGACATGCGGTATTGACAAAGATTGTTTTGCATCAGCTATAATACGTCGGCGTTTTTAGGAAGCCTTGCGTATTAAGAAGTGTAAAACGTTCGGCATGTTACACTTATGTAACACGTGAAATTGGAAAGCTTGCTGCACACGTGGTAGTGAAATTACGCTATGCAATCTGAGGGGTCAGACTTCTTCTGATACATAACGAGCCACACTGTGAAGCAAACATATCAAGCCGTAGGTCGACCACCGCAACGACACATGCTTGAACCTAAAAAGCTTCTTTCATTCTCTCCGTCATTGTTCTTGTTTTCTTCGTTCTATCGCTCGTTCTCTTTTTCATTCATTCTTTCGTTTTATCCTTCTTTCGTTTCGTTTCTGCATTTATTTTCAGCCATTACAACTTTGCCTGCCTACGGGGAATGAGCCATTCCTGATGATCATATATTTTTTTCTCTGGGCTAGACCCGCTTCTTGCGGGTAGGAGCCATTGCAACGATCCACTTTATGGTCTGCGCGCTAATAATTGAAAGTGGTGCAAAGTCCGACGTCATATGTCACAGCTCAATCCCTACATATCGTATAAGAAGAAAACAAACTTCAAACCTTTCTGCAGCTGTTGTATCAAGTCATTTAACATTCGACTCGTATTCGAACAATAAACCGTTCCCCCCGAAAGCAGTGAACAGCCGAGAAGCAGATCATCTATCCTCCCAGACGCGGTGAGCACAAATAGGTAAATTACTTCAGTGTGTTCACCCAATATGAATGAATTGTGCAGCCGAAGAAGTTTATCTTTGTTTGCTTTTTGATCTCCTTGTGCAAGTATGCACTACAGCGTGTATTGCAATCTACGTTGATGTAATATAAATAACCTGAATTCCCCTCTATTTTCTGCCCATGGCTGACAGCCTTTTTCTTGGGAAGGTAATGAAGTTTGCAAGGGCGAAGTCATTGTTGGTACGACATCTTTTGTAGAGTTTGATAGATACAGAAAAAAAAGACCGGTCTGGCAGAGCAAGGACGCCGGCGCATAGTGTATGTGTTCTCTCTTGTCTGTTGTTCTTTCGAAATATCTGAGCTAAGCTCTAGATGAATATTGTTCGCTATTGTTGCGGTAATGTGCTGTTTATTTTTTTACCTATATCTATTCTTGTTACTGCGATTAACATGAGTCATGCGATCTTATGGTGTGCTTCAACTCGTGGGGCCATATCATGTACGTTGTTTCTAATCATGCCAGATTGGCCGGTATCGTGAGTGCAATACGTAATCAATTAGAGCTAGGTAAATAAATAAATAACTGGGAAAGTGATCAACGGGCCACGAGAGCGGCAGTGTTGTTTTCGGAAAACCCGTGTAGGCCTAAGAATAGAATTCTTTGTTGCCTTCCGCGCGGGTTGTAATCAAGTTGTTTTATTTATTTGAAACATTTTATTTCGCAACCATGTCAATTATAATTTTCACTTGTTTTTCATGAGAAAATTCTGACATCGCTAAGTTTGAAAAGATCAGATGCACAAAATTTACAAATTTAACTTCCCCAAAAATATTACAACCGAAGTTCTATTAGCTGCATCTCATGGAGAATCCTCAGTGGACAAGTTTGTTTTACATCCATATGCAGTTTCCGTGAAATTGCTACAACGCAAACAAGAATTTCCAAAGTACCTACTCATGAAATAGCATATTTCAGAGGGCTGTGTTATGCACATATTTTGTGTACTTTACATGTCTCATTTGGTGTAATTAATAGAATAGTTGCATTGATTTCATTGCAGAGTTATAAATGTTTATTCTTGATGCTTGAGTTTCTCACTTCATTCTTGAGTATATGACATCAGTGAAGAACGCCATTGCTCCAATTACAGTAATAGCACTTTTCTTTATTGCAGCAAGCTTCACCAATCTTGGTGCACTGTGTTGCCGAGGAAACTGATTTCTCGTTTCCCGTGTGCCTAGATAGTAGATCCTGATCTAAAGCTTCCTGTTTACGCCAGTGTCATATAGTGTGAACAGCAGCTGGCATTTGGCATTTGAATGGGCAGAACTTCCATCCCTCGCAGAAGTTCATCAGTGCAAGCACAACTTACCCATACACAGAATTCACTATCGCCCCAACGGCTTGCTCTATCCAAAGCAATTATTGCCATTGTTTGGCTCACCTAGCTTCGTTTCCCAATAGGCCCGATGATTTTTCCATGCCCGCGCAGCTTGTGTTGGCCACTGCGTCATCGCCGCCGCCGCCGCTGCTGCTGCTGTGGGCCGGCAGTCTGAAACCGGGGCTTCCGTTTTCAGTCTTGTCTGCATGCCCTGAAAGCAGAGGTGCCAATTCCTCACTGTGAGACTAGTGACGAGGCTGCAGCATTCCGTGATATCAACGTGTAGGAAGAAAGAAGAAACACTGACAGCACTGCTGCCGTATGAAGTGATCCTCAATGTTCCGGCCATAAAAGCCCGAAACCACAACGGAGTGTAGACGAAGAGGAGAAACATGTTTTGAAAGTTGTTCATTGTTCTATGCCTCGGCAATTTATGCCTAAATCGGCGCTTGGTTGATCTTGGAATGCGTGATGTTTGTTCCCTCGCTTCTTGTCGCGCTTTGATAGTGAAATGGCGTCGTGATAGGCTACTCAGCATGAGACGTCGCTGCTACATCTGATACAACAAAATATATGATGCATGCACGGACCAAGTGCTACATACTAGCTTGCTCCTATTAAAAATGTTCATGACGGCGAGTCTGCATGGTTCTATCTTCATTAATTGTACTGGTATTGGCTGCTCATTCTCACTTAACGCAATTTCTCACTTAATGCGGAAGCTCTTCGGAATATCAATCGCTGTCTTTTATGCAAAGGTGAAATTAACGCAAGCTCTCCTCATTTACCTTTCAAATTGCTCGAACAACATTTCGCTAAGAATAATCAGTTAATACCGAAAGTGGTGAACGATTCCGGAAAGAGAACATTTGCATACGCCTCGAAAGGAAAAAAAGTCGAGCAGGAACTCCTATGGGAGTTATCAAAGTATGCGTTAGCACTGTGCCACTTGCTCATCTCCACGCACCCCAGTGTCGTTATCGTTGTTATGAAACTTATCCGGCGAGTGCAAAAGACGGCACTACGGCGACGCGAACTAGTGTGGGCGTCGCCACAAGTAGCATTCACGACGCAAGCAAAGTAATGCAGATGGCGACGCGACATGAACTTATGTTCCGATCACTATAATCTTTATCGCTCCTTATCGCCTTATCCATCCGCGTCCAACCGTTAAGAATGGAAACCGAACGTACCCGGCTGACGGCAGCGCCGCACCGACTATGCCTTAAAAGCGATATGCGATGACGACAAATAGCGCCGACTTCTAATAGCTTCGCGTGCTGTGTTATCGCTGCTTACTTATTGTTCAATAGAGACACGCGGACCAATATCTTGAAAGCAATCTGCAAAAGTGGCTGGGGGCGGCGTTTGCTCAGAGCTCCGCGCGGCTTTGTGTTGTCACCGCTTCTTTGGCTTTGAAGCGCGAGACAGCACGAAGGTCAATTTGCTCGCTGCTGCGGGCGCTATGTTGAAAGCGGGCGTCTTAATGGACGCACGGACGGTCTTCTCCTTCGGTAAGTACATAAATGCTTACGGATCTAAAAATTCGGCTTCATGCAGATTGCTCAAAAAAAAGAACTTTTCTTTTACTGTAAAGCTTTCATTCTGAGAAATTCGCGTGGGGTTTCTTCGTACATTTGTGCTATACGGGGGTGCAGGAGAATTTTTCCTTTCCAAAATTCGGCTTAGCTTCGGACGCCTGGTTATCTCAAGGACGGATACAGAGTAGCCTGCAGACTTGTAAAGCCTAGTTTAGTTGCACAAAAGATACGGAAATGCGGCGTACTCCGCGAAGCCAGGGAACGCGAAGCATTTCGGATCTACAGCTGCAGTTGAAAAAGATCAGCACAAGTGACCGATGATCCGAGAAGATAAAATGTGGTACACGACGCTGTTGTTCCCGATTCGGTCGTAAACGAGAGTGCCAGGGACCCGCTTCTTGAAACATGAATCACGTGGCAGTTACGATACCAGTGTGCACTGGAACAAGGGTGCCGCGCGCCTCAATTTCCCTGCTCCGGTTATCGGTCACTTGTGCCAATGCTTTACCGCTCTCTTTTACCATGTGGCCTGGTACAGGCTACCCCTAGTAATAGCGGGTGGCCTGTACCTGGCAACCCGATATTACTAGGCGTTCCGCTAAACCTTACGTGTTTGCGTAAATCGAGTGGTTAAGTGTGACGAAGACCGCCAGACGGTGACGTTGAATACGAACGTAGGGTGTACAATTACATAATTTCTGCAGCCTCCTGACCCGAATTTACGCCCGCCGATTATTGAGTTCTGCAGAGGTACTTAAGGAATTGCCGAGAGAAACGCGTATTATGACGTAATCTCCAGTAAATGTTAGCGTTTAACAATCATATACAGCGTGTATTTGCTTTTATTAGGTGGTTTGTATCAAAACGAAGTCATTTGTTGTCGGGCAATAAAACGTTAACATCTGTTCAACCTGGACCGATGATGAACTCGGTACAACGTCGCAGTTCGTACAAAGCGTGAGCTGCTACAAGATGAAATTGTTCATTTAATGTGGGACAATCCCGGAGATAGTGCAATCTCACAGCGCCCCAACACTTTAACTTTCAAGACGCAAGCAGTCGAGAAACTAGCACTTCGCGCACGCACCATACGTTTCAAAGTTCTTGATGGCTTTGCAGAGATAAAGTAGGCTTGCGATGTCGGTCTGATTAAAATAGCAGTAGTCTAATGACTAGTGCACGTGGCTGCTGTGCCGATGGCACAGCTGCAATTCCGAAAACAACGCGGGACAGGACGTACCTTTCCCGCCTACCTACTCACATACTTACCTACGGCAAAGTGCTTCTAATCAACCACAACCTAAGCATAAAACGTTATATGTGCGCTGTTCAGCTCAAACAGAAGTTACATGGATTCGCCATCCAATTAATTTCCCTTATTTCCGTGACGTGGAAAGGCATTGCTAGTTTAAAATAACTCTTTTCTTCGTACTCAGGCGTCTGTGCCAATATTGTTAGAATGAATAGTGATGGCTCTGTCAAATTTTATGGGTGATCCTGATATCAGCGCTCAGCCAAACGTAATATTTTAGCCTGTAACAGCGACCTTTTGTTCTTTAATTAGCTTTACTTTTATATTATCGGAGGAAAGTAATTAAGCATGAGCGCTATCCAGGTAGCTTGGCTCTGTTTCAGAGGTCAGGGGCAGGCACACTCCGTTCTGGAGGTCGAGTTTATACTCCATTCTTGGGTTATCATGCACATAGAACAAGGATAAGAATGCTTAGCAACATACTGAACGTCCCACAAAATTTCAGTCAAGAATTTAAAAATGGAAGACGTGTCGGAAGCGAATTAACCGAAAGCATACTGTTCGCAATAGCCTAACAATTTATTGCCGTCCTGGATTGTCCTTCCCTTCCTTTGGCAGCCATTCTGTAACCCTAATAATCCACTGGTTATCTAGCAGAACCAAATGGCCTGCCGAGCTGCATTCTTTTTCTCCTAATGTCACCTAAATATCGGCTATCCCCTCTTGCTCTCTGTGGACGCCTTGCATGTTTCGTTCTATCGCTCTATGTGCACAGCTTAGATTTTTCTCGAGTTCCTTGTTAATGTCCAACTTTCTGCCACATATGTGGGCACCAGTATAATCTAATGATTCCGCATTTTTCTTTTTAACGACAGCGGTAAGCTGCCAGTCGGGATTTGTTAATTCGTCCCGTGTGCACAGCAACCCATTATCCTGTAAATTTCCTTCTGATTGTCAGGATCCCCTGTGAGTAATTGTCCTACATCAACCAGCTCCCGTGTCAACGCTGACTGGCGATCATGGATTCTTTTTCCTTTGCCACGATATGCATCATTAATTTTGTCTCCTGCATATTATTCTTCAACGCTACCCCTTTAATTTCTCAGTTAAAGTCTTAAACATTTGTTCCAATTAATTTCCACTGCAGCAGAAGAATATAATGTCATCTGCCAAGCTAAAGACCGAGATATTCCTCGTTGATCCCCCCTGCTAAGCCGTCCCAGTCTAATAGCTGTGATACTTATGTAAGCCTGCAGTGGATAGCAATGGTAATATTGTATCTCGTTGCCTGACCCTATTCTTTATAGTAAATCTAGTTTCCTTGTGGAGACCTAAGGGAGCCATGGAATCCTTGCAGATATTTCCTAAGATATTCAAATATGCGTCTTGTACTGCTCGACTGCGCAGTGCTTTCATGACTGATGATGTCTCTACTGAATCAAATGCCTTTTCATAATCAATCAAAGGCATATACCGAGATTGAGCGCACTCCAAATATTGCTTAATTAACGGATTTATTACAAACATCTGGTCCAATGCAGTCATTACTCCATCCCTTCATGGAGCGAGCGTGTTCTCCTGGCTGAATAAAGTCAAGCGTTTTCCTGATTCTATTGGAAATAATCTTGGCGAATATATTGTTCAATACTGAAAGAAGCTCATGTGCATGTAATTCTTCAATTCTTTATCGGTTTATGCTATCGTAAGCTATAGGGAACTCAGTATCCAATCTCACACAGCAGTCTATTGCGAAACGAGCAACACTTAAGATGTTTACATAATGACCCTGTATTTACGGCGTGCAATGCATTGTTTCCCTCCACATGACATAACATAATTATTTGACTGTTGAGCAAATGTTTGCGAAAAATGTAGGTCACAAGCATGCTGCAGAAATACATACCGTTGCGTTGCCGTCATCGACTTGCATATTTAAATACGTCGATGCGGCAAGGATGGCCATGGTCTCCAACCTGACGACGGCGGCGATGGCGGCGTGGGCGTCTAGGTACTGGTACGGGCCGAAGACCGGCAGGGTGGCCAGCGCTGCAGCGGCCACAGGGTCGGCGTAGGCGACGACCCAGCAGCTCTGCCCGTAGAGGGCTTGGGCTCCCTGGGGTGTCCCGGGTTGCTGCTGGCAGTAGATGTCTGCCCAGATGTAGAGATGAAGACTGGTCCGCTCCATTCCCTGCATCCCCAGTGCGACGGGCACGATGACAAAGTTGGCTGTGGAGTCCATGTCTGAGAATGACAAGTAACAAGGAAATTGTTCTAACCAAGTAAAAAATAGACTTCGGACGAACAAACACGACATCGGCAAGTGTTGGGAGGGACGCACTCTTGGAAGAACACAACACAGAACAGTCCAAGTCCCAAACCAAGGACGCCCTCGTTTATTGTCAGCGCACGCGTTTATATATCCTGGCGTACGCTGACGTCACCAGCGAGCTCGGACGCCGCAGCAGTCTTGCAAAGCGGGCGACGCTCAGTGGAACGCCGGAGCAACGCCGGAGCACTTTGATGCGTTCCGGTGCGCGTTCATCGGAGCGCTGGTTGCGTTCGATGCAACGCGACCATAGATATGACGCGGCATCCAGCGCGCTAACGCCGTTCACGTGCGTATACGCTAAGGCAAAAGACACACAGCTAGCAAATCCTATTCGACGGGAGTAGCTGCTTGCCACATGTCTAACTATAACTTGAATAGTTATCGTACAGCCCTGCTAGTCACGTTTACTCTACTTGTGCCCTAACTGAGTAAGCGCCCTACACTAGGGGTGCACAATGATTTTCTAAAAGAGAGCCGAAAATGAGGCAACCATGGAATGTTGCCTGTACTCACTCGCTTACAGATGTGTACTCTAAATAAATGTCCCAGAATCTCATCTGTATAAGTACATCTCCCTTGAACAAGCGTAAGAATGGAGGTAATAATATGAGATAGAATTTGCCAAAGCTTGACGGGTGGCTATGTGACGCGTGTGGGAGGTCGGCGGGTCAAGTTCGACCACCTGTGTTTTTTTAAAGCTCTCCGAAAGCACCTGACACTACAGTCGCGCCCAGACGGCCCTCAACAGCGGGATAGAAAGAGGTAGCCACCGCAATAGTCAAAGAAAAGCGCCACACTCACTGCAGTCGAAGAAGCGCATCTTTCCAATGTTGCACTTACTGCATTGAATTCCGGCAAAAGAAGGTCGTCCAGGATCTCTTTCGCGTCATGCAGGCGTGTTATGTAGCTGGAAATGGAACAAACTTCAAGAACACACGTAATACACGTGGACATAATTGCGATTCGACCCGGCTTCGACCGATCTTGTCTTGTCTTGCATCCTAAACAGTGGCGCATACCCATTATGCGCTATTTGGACTTTCTTCTTCTTCTTCATCTTCTTTTCCTTCAAATTTTGGCACGTTCCCACGAGGAGCGTGCTGGCCATTGTCCTGAGTGGAAACATAATATGAACTTCTTGCTTCCGGTTAATTTGTTCATCTGTTGTATTCATATTTAATTATTAGCAAATATAAATCATTTTCTGTTTCCGTTTCGTGAATAGTGGTCATACCAATTATGACGAAGGTGCCATATTATGAAAATAACGCAATTGAGTGTTAAGAATGAGAAAAATTTGCTTAACATGAGAGTCTACCAATCGAAACGATGTAGTCATGTACTGTCTGACACACTTCCTTTCAGGCTCGGCGAAGGGTACTTGCCCCAAATCGTAAAATGTTAATCTCCGTGAGAAGAATGCCCATGCGCGATAGGGACTGCTCTGAGCAGACCTTTCCTTCGGAATTATATTTGTGGAAAAATAGGAGGAAATGCTCCAGTGATTCTATATTCCCACATGAACCAGGAAGGTTCGATAGTGAGTACCCACACCTACTCACGTGCAGGAGAATGCGTTGTTGGGCAAGTTGCTTCATTGTATTTGGAAAGATTGGATGCACTTTGTACACGATCACAAGGAATAGACAGGACAGGCGCCAACTGACA